>NC_080710.1:5878279-5975779 GCF_019097595.1 Hemibagrus wyckioides | reverse complement strand
TTACTGTTTTATATTTTATCCTTGTTTTTGGATACTGAGCTTTATTTTTAGAATTTGTTTTAAGTAGAAATTTTGTATTTAAGTTTTACTTTTTCTGACGGTGCATTTTCTGAGCTCCTGTAATGTGAAATAATTTGGGTTTCCTTTACATTCTTCAATTCCTTTTCTCCCAAAACAAAACAAAACAAAACAAGCTAAACAAAATGAAATAACCAAAAAAACAAAACAAAACAAAAACCCAAACAACAAACAAAAAAAAAACATGCTGGTGTATTCCTGCTGGGAAAGGCTGTGGATCCTACATGACCTAGTAAAGGTTAAGGTACTGATTAAAAGGTTAAGGTACTGATTGAACAAATGAATGAAATCAATTTTTTAAAATGAAATATTCTGGGAAATAAAGCTTGTCATATTGTAAAACGACCGACATTGTCATTATTGTCATTCTGCCAGAGGTAAGCAGCCTCAGTCATGGACAGATTTCATGAACTGCTCCATTCACTGAGGTGGTTTTGTGCTACTGTGCTTCATATTGTATGTGTATTTGAAAGAAATTAAATGTTTTGATGTAACCTGTGTGAAATTTGATCTTTGAGTCTGTAAGTCAAAAGATGACTACTCATTCCTCTTTTTTTTAAGGAAGGCCACTTCCACCAAATGTTAGAAAATCACATTATATAGTCTGCTATTTAGAAACACTTACATTGTAGACTCCTGCTTTTTTATGGTTAATGAAATGTATAACATGCATTTCAAATCTTCTAAAGAGTATCTTGAACCTGTGAAACACCATCCGGGGTTATTCTAATGTGTTAGAATCACAATATTTTAATGAAAGAAATTCATGACCTACTCTGGTCTCTAGCTATCCTACTGCTAGTAAACACCCTCAGTTGTAGGCTAATGTGTGATTTCATATGTAAACCACAGAATGTTCCAGTCACCGAGGTGGTTGCATGATGTAGGTTGTTAATTTTTTAATTTAATTTTTTTTTTTTAATTTTTCTAAAAGAGAAAAGTAAACTTTTGCTCTCCCCCGGAAGAGTGAACACACCCATCAGAAACAGAATGTTAGCTATTCCTAGACATCCTGTTGAATTCTAATATAGCTTTTAAAAATTTTCAGTAACTTTAGTTACTCAAAGGGAAATTTCACACTTGATTCAGAGTTTTCCTTTCATTTAAATGCACAACACAAACCTAGAAAATGAACAGAAAGACATGCAGGTAGCTTTTTTTCTTATATTTTTCTCTACTGTTGCTGGGTAGGATTTTGGATAAGAATGAAAACATTTAAGAGGTCTATGGCTTTTGGAGACATGTTATCAGGAACCACCATAGACATGTTTATTAGTCAAAGAATTAAATAATGAGGAGTTGTGAGGTAGTCACTCAATCTGCTGGACTATCATGTCAGATCAATAATTAAAAGAATTTTTAAAAATGTAAGTTACAAGGGTATGTTAATCATATTTAAGTTCTGGAAGAGTAAAAAAAACAAAGCAAACACCCAATATTAACATTTTCAGGAAACTTTTGCTGGAGTCACGGGAGTTTTACACTAAATCACAGAGAAACGCTGCTTGCATAAACATGATCTGCATGGAAGGGTCGTCAGACCTTAGAAAACCTTTCACTTGCCTGAACATCCTCACAAACAGCAGGCTGCAGTTATAGTGCAGTCCATCTGAAATATTTCAGAATTGAAAGTTACACAGTCTCATGATGCACATGTGTAAGACGTGTAATTTTTGTGGTGGTCTATTTTGATTATACAAATCTTGTGTGTGTACTTTAGAGCTTTGAGGTTATCAGATTTTGTTTTAGATCTCAGTTGCTAGTTTGTGTTTTTCTGTAAATCAGAATCATCTACACTGTTGACACATGCATATAAGCTGGAAAAAATACGGGATAGAAAATGCCCAATTTTTTTTTTCCTCTGTTAAAGAAATTCATTAATTCACAAATAAAAAATGGAAAATTCATATTTTTTTGTGAATTAGTTGTACTACTGTATGCCACCATCATCAAAATATCAAATGAAAGAATAGCTTGATCCAACCAGTTGAGTTTCAGAGACATGTAAAAAATATAGCAAGAAGCATTGAACCTGTTCTGGGAGCTTGAAGCAGCCCAACACTTGTTAACATGTTGTGTTAGTAAGTCAGAATAACATTGTACTTTCTTAAAATTCACATCATATAGTAAAATTCAAGTTGTTGAAAGTCAACCCTTCGAATTGGCGTATGAAGGAGGGTGGTAACAGTCTTGCAGGATTTCCTGTTGGCTAAGTCTAACTCAAATTTAAACTGTTCAGACCAGGGCTTTGCATAGAAACAGGACTTCCTTTTCAATTCTCTTGTGTTATGTTTTGTTTTCAATGTTGTTTTCTATCGTTGTTTCTTATGCAGTTCTTAAGCACTCCAAATAATGCTGAACTAAGAAAACAATCAAACAAATAAATAAATCAGAACCGAAATCAGCATTGTGATTGATGCTGAACATTTTTTTATGTAGAAGATCAAGTAATAGAAGCGAAACCTGAAGCTGAACATGTTTTTCTGTTTCTCACATAGTAAAAACTGCTGAGAAAAGTGTCGAGTCCTACATTCTCACTTTAAGTTATGCTTATACCAGCAACATAGCTTGTTAGAGTTTGACACTGGAGTGTTAGCACACAACTGCTGCATCATCAGATGTATGACGTTAATCGGTATCGCACCCTAGGCTTGAGTAGAGAGATATATCTTGATCTGTGGTGGTTCCTCTTTCATCTAAACATCACTGATTATTGTCCTATAGCCTAGTGCAATAGGTTATAAGCACAAGCACGTCAAGTGTGTTTTATTTCTTACTTATCACCATTATTATACTAGCCATACTATTACATTACTTGTCAGTATTATAGCAGTAGAGTGTGACTTGAGAGATTTTTCTGTCAGAAGTAGTTAATTCACCCGAGAATGGGTGTCAGATGTTGTTGGTCTTCTTGGTCGCTTCCTCCTCAATGCAACAGGATGTACAAATGTGATCAAATGTTTATTTATATCAGCTGTAAACCCGTTCGAAACTAAGTGGTTTCCTCCCTCTCTCTCTTTTTTCTCTCTCTCTCTCTCTCTCTCTCTCTCTCTATCTCTCTCTCTCTCTCTCTCTTTCTGTTTGCCGTTTCTATTCACATCTTATATGCTGTAAATTCAAAAAATCTGATCTGAACAATGAAAAGTGCACATATAAAAGTTATTTATTGTATGTCAAGCATCGTATGTAAAGCAGTAAAATATTAGAGCTTTCACATGCAACTGCTTTGGCAACAAAAAAAACTGAATAAATCATCATGTCATTTACACATCATTTATAACAACAAATTAATGTGTATGAGAAGTCTATGAGAATTAAAAGATGTACACAGCATTTGCCAAAGATTCAGGCATCAAATAATAAAAGAGAAAAAAAAAAATATATATATTTTTAGTCATAAAATATTTTAGTCATGGTTAATCAGCTACCAGGAACTGCTTTCATTTCATAATACATAAAAAAAATCAGAAATAAAATCTAAATTCTAAAAAGTATTAGCTGAAATCACTAAATGATAACATATGAAGCATGATAACTGAGTCAAAACTGCATTAATAATCACAGAATGGCATCAGAGAATTATTGAAAAATTGACACAAGGCATTCATTTGAAGCATTTCATGTGGAATAAGGATGAACTCAGTAAAGCTGTGCGTTAGCAAGCAGAATATTAAATGAAAGTATTAAAACCTTTACTGTATTTTTTATTTCATGTTTTTGTAAACTAAATAAATAGAATGTATTGCAAATAGAATGTATAATGCTTTACACAGGTAGTCAGCCTTCTTGATACTACATTTTATGATAACATCTAAAGAGTTACGTCTAAATTAGGGGTTTACATCTACTTTCTTTCTTTTTATTTTACAATCTATAGTACATATGTGTTTGCCATGTATTTCAGTATTAATAATATAGGCTAAGGGTAAATATCAGCATGATGCTACCACACCCATGATTCAGTGTGTTGTATTGGGGTAATTGGGCTAATATCTCAGTTATGTCTGTTTCAGTTCCAGGTTGTAATGCCACAAATTATGGAACACTTAGTAAATACACTGTATTGCCAAATTGTATACAGGCCTTTGCACCCATACTGTATGTGAGCCTTCCACAATATTGCCACAAAGTTAGAATGGTCTCGAATGTCTTAGAGCAGGGGTGTCAAATCTTATCTGCAAAGTGCTGTTGTGGGTGTATGATTCCAATCAAGCAGGGGCCACACCTGATTCCATCTGTTTAATCAACTGATCTTGGCTTTCAGTAGACTCAGGTGTGGCTTCTGCTCAGTTGGAATGAAAACCTACAACCTGACAGGATAAGCTTTGATACCCCTGTCTTAGAGCATACAATTATTATAAGTTTCTTTCACTGGAACCTATAAAGACATGGTTTTCCAAGACTAGTGTGGAATAACCCAAGGTCCCATGACCTAAATGAACACCTTTGGGATGAATAAATGAGTGCCACGTCTTCTTGCCCAACATCAGTGCCCAATTTCACTAATGGTCTTGAAGCAAAATGGGAAAATACCCTCAGTCATGTTCCAACATCTGGTGGAATGCCTTCCCAGAAAGTGGTGGGAGGGGTTGGGGAATTAAGAACATAGGGGTCCTAATGGACAGGTGTCCATATACTTTTGTCCAGATAAATAAAACCTTTTCTTTTCCTTTCCATTTTCATCCTTAGACTATATGCAAATGAGAGAAAGGCTGCACTTTATGAAATGACCATATGTAAATCCTGCATTATGGACAAACTGGCAACTCGCCATCTCTATTTCAATTCCAGCTACATTTAACATGTCCAAACTGACTCAATGGAATTACAATGTAATTATCAAACCGTCCTGTTTTTATTCCACAGCCTGCACTTACATAAAAAAGGTGCTTCAACACAACTTGAAGGAACATTCAGGTGGATTCATATAAACTTACATGTTTTGCATACACAGTTAACAGATGTTTGGTTTTAAATACATGAATCCGTACAAAATCTAACAATCGTACCTATATACAATATGTAAATTTAGAGGATTAAAGGGGTTTCCACTAGATTGGACAAAATGGTTCTGTTCAAATCTTTTCACCAAACTAAGATCCTTTTCTGCTGAATAACTATGCATGTAATTTGTGAGACACCAGGATGAAAAGGTCTTTTTAGTAGACAGAGCATGGTATTACACAAGTATCTATACTGTACTTCAAAACAGGGAACATGCAAATTTAATTTATCTTATTTTTACAAGTACATATAAATTGAAGGTGCATTTATATGAGTTGCAAAATAAGATATCATGTTTCTCTGAAATTCGCTACCATTTACAAGGCAGTGCCACGTTCATCCACACTTGTGCTCTGTGAATACACAGATGATGCGGCCCGGGTCATGTAGGTCTTCATACACTGCACTTGGACACATGGTGTCTGGCGCAGGAGCCTGGCGAGGTGCCTCCTGAACTTTTCCCCCACAAACACATAGAGGAACGGATTGAGGCAGCTGTGTGAGTACGCTATGGCTTCGGTGGCTTGCAGCGTCAGCTGGATATTTTTGCTGAGTTGACACGTTAGAGGAAGGATTTTCTTTAGCTCCAGTGCTTTGAGGAAAGCTGCAATGTTGTACGGTGTCCAGCAGCAGAAGAAGACCACCATGACCACGATAACAAGACGAATGGCCAATTTCTTGGCTGTACGAAGGGTCTGAAGCCTCCGTAGCACCATCAAGTAGCAATATCCCACAAAAATCAGTGGAATTAGCAGACCCAAAATATTCATTTTAAAGAAAGCTGCAATTCTCATTTCATTGTGACTTGCATTTTTCGGATAAGCACTGCACACTGTTTCATTGCTATAAATTTCGACTCCAAGGAACAATAGCTCAGGAAATGAGGCTATAATGGCTAGAATCCAGATGACCATACTAGCTACAATCCCATAAGTCTTCGTACGGATTCTCAAGGCACACACAGAATGGACAATAGCCAAGTATCGGTCGATGCTCATCAACACGATAAAGAAAATTCCAGCATAAAATCCAATATAGTAAACACTGAGGACCAGCCCGCACATGGCATCACCAAAAACCCAGGTATCTCTGGCATAGTGAGCCAGGAAGGGGAGAGTGAAGACTAGTAGAAGGTCAGCGATGGTCAGGTTCAGGAGAGACACATCAGTCATGCTTTTTATCTGAGCGCCTCTCAGGATCACCCACAGCACCAGCATGTTGCCCAGGAGGCCGACCACGAAGAACAGTGAGTAGAGAACCGGGAGGAAACGGCTTGCATGGTCTCCATAATGACACGGCTCACTAAAGGTAATCTCTGAGTAATCATACTCTTCTGTTGTGCTAAAAAAATAAAGAGAGAGAAACTATATGAGAATTACAGGAGAATTGTGCACATGTCAGATCTTAGACACAGATTTAGAGATTTAGATTTTGAGTAAAACACACTGTGATTTGTTTATCATGCAGAAATTGAGGTTTTGCCCTGTAAACCATTAAAAAAGCTATAGAAATCTCAATCTAAGACATTATTAAGTTTAAAATATGGCACTGTTAATTAAATGAATCATCACTTTAAAATTCCTTTTACATCAGAGGACGTTATAAGACAGAAAAAGAGACATCACATCAAATTAAGGCAAACTTTGAATTTATAATAATCTAAACATCTGGCACTAAAATAATAGTATGTGCTGCATCAAGTGCTATTTTCTAAGACGAACATTATAGTAAATGTGGAAGCTTTATTGTTAAAGTTTATAAATTTGCAGTGGTTACAATTATTTATACATCAATATATCAACAACATACCAGCTTCCTGGTAGATTACACTGCTTGCCATATATCATCATTATATTTGTCTTCTTCAGTTCTTATTTAATGTTGATGATGTTTTTTTCTTTCTTAAAAGTGAGGATAGACACTTTTAGAGGATATTGAGGAGATCTAATCTGAATGAAAAGCCCAGGATATTGAGGAGATATAATCTGAATGAAAAGCCCAGAGAATTGACTCAAAAGGTGATTTATTAAATAACCGCTTCAAGCTGCTAGGTTTTATATTTGGTTGTGATCCTGAGGGTCAAATTTTAAGAGCCCAAGTCTTTTTTTCAGGCATTTCATTTTTTGAATAGTTGTTGATTCTAAACTACTTTTTAGAATTTTTTATTCATTTATTAATGCATCTTAATGTGTAATCATTCTACCACATGCCTTTCATTAAATCTCCATCATTTGTATAGAGAAATCAAGTTCATGCCGTTAGAGACCACGAAGGGTGCACAGCTTTTTGGTAACACTTTTAAACAGATTTATAAGGTAAAGAATTTATATCAAAATGTGAGAGATTTTCTTTTTCTTAAAAGAGTGAAAAGCATAAGCCTTGACTTCTGTTATGCAATGTAAAACTTGATAGATAGAACTTTTTTTTTTTACTCTTCTTTAACAGTAAATGTCATGACAAGTTTTGGCTATTATTTATAGTTTCTAAGTTTTGTAAGATGAAGCTTACAGTAATTCACAGACCTTTTTTCTTGTGAGTTGAAACTAAGTTCAAGCTGAACTTTACTCACTTTTTTAAGGCAGCAAGTGTACTTTCATTTCTAAGTTTATTCACCTTGAAATGTTTTACAGTGTGGGCTTGTCATGTTTCTGAAAAGAATTTCTAAATCCCTTTTTTGCAAGTGATAAATTAAAGCTATAGAATAAGCTATACGCAGTGCTTCATAACAGGAATTTCTTTACAACTCATAACTGTGCTGTTAGTTATAACAACGTGATAACATCTAAGATAAGGTTACAACTGACTCAAGAAAAGACAGAGCACTTACAAAAAGGATATGGTGTAGGTCAAATGAAGTGTTCAGATTTTTCTGACCAAAATGAATCATGCTAGGTTTATACTACATATTCTATAAATACAACACTGTTTATAGTGTTTCCCTATTAATACAGTACAAGCTTATTTATTTCACTGAATGTGGCATTATATAAATAGTTTAATGTTTCAAACCTGCATTATTAGTAAATTTCTGATTGGTTGGTCATGTGTTAAAATAGCAAATATTAAAGGAAATAAAGCTTATAGGGTTCAGAGCTAATCTGGTTTCATGCAGAGGATTTAGACTTCAATCAGAGTCATTTACACTTGACAAAACCCTCTAGGACACAAAATGCAAAGAAATTACAATTGACATACATAAAAATACAACTTATTATATTAGAATATCAGCAAAGAACATTTGCTTTAAAAGTACATTCAAGTGCCTTTAATATCTGGAATGTAATTAGTCCTCACCTGGATTCTGTGATGTTCAACATCTTTGACAATCTGCATCAAACGCTAAGTAGTTATGCTGGGGTAAAAATAAATACAGAAAAAAGAATTAAACCAAAATGTAAGACTGGTTAAACCATCTGTGATGTTGAGCATAACGAACTGTTTTGCCCATCACAAGTTTCAGCAGCATTCAGAAAGTATCAGCTCAAAAAAAAAAAAATGAGTCAGTAAACTGGTGAGGTGTAAAGTACAAAAAAGTGTGAAAGTCTTAGCTGTGAAAACACCCCAGAGGAAAGACAGAGATCAAGATGAGTAAATAAGACACAGCAATTAGCATTGAATTAATTAAACTGATAAATGATTTAAAGAATAAATCGAAACAACCAGAACAACTTCTACCCTATACTTACCAATTCCAAAACAGCCCTCTGGGTCTCTAAGCCAAATAGGACACGATATGCTTGTGTTTGTGGTCTCTGTTTTTCACACTTCTGTTTTTGTGATGTAAAATGAGGCTCTGTAGAGACATGCATGAAATCTGGCAATACTAGAGCTAATGTTCTTGTATGCAGGAGTGCTGAGCTTGTGTTTTCTTTACGTTTCTATGCACTCAGTTTTCCTGAAGTGTTTGTTTGAATTTGTAGTACTGAGGTAACAAGTACCCCATAACCTCATGGTAGTGAAGTGTGGTAATATTATTTCTGGGAAGAGGTAAATTAAATTTCCAAACAAAAGCAACTTCCCTTAACTTACCAAAGCAGTCAAACATGTGATTAATGTGATCACTTCTGTGATCATTTCTGATTGTCATAATATAATGTAATATAACATAATATAATGATTAAATTTCGATAACAAGAGCTCTGACAGTGTGGTAGTATTAATGTAATCATCTTAATATGTGATACTTTCTCAATCAGTAACTTGTTTAGCAGACGTGTCACATAAACAAATTAAAACAAATGGTTTAATTGTTAATACTGTGTCATTTTCTGTGAAGAGACTGGTAATATTCATACCGTTGTATTTCATTGTCTGTAAATAAGTGGATGAAAATATTTGTCCTATCAGCCTGGGACAGGTCATGGCTATGTCCTTCTCTGAATACCTTCTCAATAGATAACTTGATAGATAGATAGATAGATAGATAGATAGATAGATAGATAGATAGATAGATAGATAGATAGATAGATAGATACTTTATTCATCCCAATGGGAAATTTACAAATATTATATAACAGACCCTCTGCATAAACAAATGAATACAAATGTTGTGTCTGTTCATTTTGTCATCATATTTTAATTTGGTCTGAAAAAGTGGGGACAGAATTTTTTTTGTTCCAAACTGTCTGGGACAGGTCGCCTCCACACCACTAGAGGGAGCCTTCCTCCGAATCCTAGAGTCTTTTTTTGTTGTCGTACTTCTGTCCTGCTTGCTTAGTATATAAGGCACATGGTCACAGCTATATAATGTGAAGTCTTAACCATAAGCATTTCCTGATTATCCTGATTGGCCATTGTATCCTGTTTTGCCATCTGTGAATAACCCTTGCTTTTTTTTTTTCGTTTACTCATTTGGCTCTTGTGATTATTGTCATGTTTGAATCTTGCCTAGCCTTTGCCTTTTGTATTTTGTAATCTCCGTGTTCTATAGATTGTGCTTTGTGGTTGTTGGGCATAGATCCTAACACCTTGAGTAGTGTTTGTTATAGAAGGCTTTGCCTGGTGACACAGTCTAGTGAAAGTATACAATCTAAATTCTGTAGTCGGTGTCTCAAGACCAACATCTTCAGCAGATTTCAGCTGTACAGAAGAGCTGACCCGGGCATGGGCAAGAGTAACCAAGGTCTCTCCAGATGTCTGGTGTTGACCTTGTATTGCTCAAACTAACATCTGTCTTTGTACTCCAAGGATGTAGATACAATCAGTTTGGTGCTCTTGCTAATGATTAAAAGAGTGGAGCTTGACCAATTGTAGCCACAACGAACCATAAGGAAGTTTCAGAAATAATTAAATGACCCTCATCCACTATCTAGAGAAGTGACAGGTTAGATGCACGTGTGAAGGCAATCACCTGCACACTCATGACAGAAAAGGAATATCGAATTTATTCAGAATATAGAAGTACAGAGATGAGTCAAGAAAAATCTCTACCAAAGTGAAAGAAAGGACAACATATGAAAGAAGAAAGAATCTGCTCATGATTCAAAACATTCCAGCTCTTCTGTGAAACATGGGGGTGGTAGTTCAATGGCTTGGGCTTGCATTGCTGCTTCTAGACCATTCTCACTAATCTTTATTGATTATGGAGCTCAAAATGTTAGCAGCAGAATGAATTCAGAAGTCTACAGAAACATTCTATCTGCCAATTTATAAAGAAATACATCCACTGTCATCAAGCATCAAGAAAATGACCCAAAACACACTGCCAACACCACAAAGGACTTCATCAGGGGAAAAACTGAAAAGTTTTAAACATCAGTAAAAAGAGGTTTTGTTAAAAGCCTGGGAAACCATCACAAATAATTTCATATATTATTTGCTTTCTTTTACTTCAAGACTTTTGGCACTCTTTGCCAAGTTAGAAAAATGTAACTTCAATCACAACTCAATCATGTTCTCTGGCTACATTGAGCAGAGAGGGAGAAAACAAAGGTGGATGCTGTAACTACCTGACCACAACCTCTCACCATTTAGAGCTGCAGAGATTTATGGGGTTCAAATAATTTCTACTGTAAGTTCAATAGGGGTTTCAGCTCAGTAGCCCCATTGATCTCTGTCCTTAAGTAAAAACCAGTGACCTTCATGGGGACTGAAAAGCCACCCAAGCCCTCAGGAAACCTTCTATTGTGTCCTGTGTTGAAGGATGCTTACCTTAGCTCAACATAAATATGATGAAGGAGACCAAAGTATTTGTAATTAAACCTTCTTTAGAGAAACGACTACATTGGCTAGCAAGGGGAAAACCCCATTTCTAATTCTAATTTCTAATCAGGGGTCAACATACATTTGGCCATATAGTATAAAAAAAAAGAAATGTATTGTCAATGAACATAACAACCACACCTACTCAAATAAATCAACACACCATGTTTGTTTGTTTTTTTAATTTTCCACAGCCAATACTTTATGAATATAAAAAAGGCACTCGAACAAAACAAAAAATTTGAGTAACATTTAAGGAAATTGACATGAGCTATTTAAAGAAGAGATTGTGCTTGTAGTTTCGGCTTTCATGAAATCCTTATCAGATCTAATTAAATAGTTTGTGTATAATTTATACCTGAGTTTCAGATCATGCTGACTTGAATAAGATCAGGTCAGGATCCATACACATACAGATAGATGTAATAGACGGCAAATCAGAGCCAAAACCTCCCTGTCAATCAAATTTCCAAGTTGTTCTTAGCAGTTTCATGAACAGCAAAATATTACAGTAATCTTTAGCCAAATGTAGGGATATACAGTACTGTGCAATTAGGCAGGTGTGAAGAAATGCTGTAATTTTTTTTTTTAGCAATTTATAATATGCAAAGTTAGCAGACAGTAGAAAAATGTAAATCAAATGAATATTTAGTATGATTACCCTTTGGCTACAAACCAGCATAAATTCTTACACTTACATACTTGAACAACAGGTGTATGATTAATTAGCAATTTATTTATTTTTTTTTACTTTACAGCACTTTTTCATATATATATATATATACAGTAAAAAAATGAAAGTTCATTCAGACACCACCAAAGCGTTCATCCACACTTGTGCTCTGTGAATACACAGATGATGCGGCCCGGGTTATGTAGCTCTTCATACACTGGACATGGATGCAGGGTGTCTGAAGGAGGAGCCTGGAGAGTTGCCTCCTGAACTTTTCCCCCACAAACACGTAGATGAACGGATTGAGGCAGCTGTGAAAGTATGCAATTGCTTCAGTGACCTGCAGCATCAGCTGGATCTTTTTGCTGCGTTCACACCCTAGAGAAAGGCTGCGATTCAGCTCCAGTGCTTTGAGGAATGCTGCGATGTTGTACGGCGTCCAGCAGCAGAAGAAGACCACCATGACCACGATAACAAGACGGATGGCCAGTTTCTTGGCTGTACGAAGGGTCCGAAGCCTCCAGAGCACCATCAAGTAGCAATATCCCACAATAATCAGTGGAATTAGCAGACCCAAAATGTTCATTTTATACAAGGCTACACTTCTCGTAGCATTGTGAGTTTCATTTTTCGGATAAGCACTGCAAACTTTTTCAGCCCCATAATTTTCGACTCCAAGGAACAATAGCTCAGGAAATGAAACTATTATGGCTAGAATCCAGATGACCATACTAGCTACAATCCCATAAGCCTTTGTACGGATTCTCAAGGCAAACACAGAATGGACAATAGCCAAGTATCGGTCGATGCTCATCAACACGATAAAGAAAATTCCGGAGTAAAATCCAATATAGTAAACACTGAGGACCAGCCCGCACATGGCATTCCCAAAAACCCAGGTATCTCTGGCATAGTGAGCCAGGAAGGGGAGAGTGAAGACTAGTAGAAGGTCAGCAATGGCCAGGTTCAGGAGAGACACATCAGTCATGCTTTTCATCTGAGCGCCTCTCAGGATCACCCACAGCACCAGCATGTTGCCCAGGAAGCCGACCACAAAGAACAGTGAGTAGAGAACTGGGAGGAAATGGCTTGCATGGACTCCATAATCACACGGCCCACTCGAGGCAATCTCTGAGTAATCATACTCTTCTGTTGATGTGCTGAAAAAAAAAATATGGAGAGAGTTATTACATGAGACCTACACGAGAATTGTGAACATGTCAGATCTTAGACACAGATTTAGAGCTTTAGATTTTGAGTAAAACATACTGTGATTTGTTTATCATGCAGAAATTAAAGTTTTGGCCTGTAAATATACTCAAAAGCTAAAGAAATATCATTTAAAGACAATATAAAATAGAGCATTATTAATTAATTAAGTGAATCATCATCTTTTACCTCGGAGGAAACATCGCAAAACAGAACAAGAGACATCATATAAAATTAAGCCAATAAATATTGGATTTATAATAATCTAAAATTATTATAAAAATAATAGTATGTGCTGCATCAAGTGCTATTTTATAAGCTGGTGAACTATAAGTGTGGAAGCCTTATTGTTAATGTTTTTCAATTTACAGTGGTTTAATTACAACTAGAATTATACAGTAATATATCAGCAACATGCCAGCTTCCTGTTAGATTTCACTGCTTGCCATATATCATCATTATATATGTCTTCTTCAGTCTGTATTTAATGTCCATGTTATATTTTTTCTTTCTTAAAATTGAGTGGATTTAAAGCCAGTGGTCTAGATGCTGTTGACATTCTGTTTTTCAAAAGCTTAAAAAAAAAATCACTAAAGCTTGATCTAAACATAGATTATTTGCATAATTGGAACAATAAACAAATGCAAACAAATGATAATACAACATATTATATTAGCTTATAACAGCTGCTTTAAAAGTGCATTCAACTGCCTTTAATATCTGGAATGTAATTAGTTCTCACCTGGATTCTGTGGTGTTTAATATTATTTCCATTCTGCGTCAAACGTTAAATAGTTATGCTGGTGTAAAAAAAAATATAGAAAAAAAAAAGAAATAAACCAATATGGTTAAACCATCTGTGATGTTGAGCATAACAAACTGTTTTGCGTGCCACAAGTTTCTTTCACATTCAGAAAATGTTGTGAGATACTCAAAAGAATGAGTCAGTAAACTGGTGAAGTGTAAAGTACAAAAAAGTGCCAAAGTCTTAGCTGTGAAAACACCCCAGAGAAAATACAGAAATCAAGATGAGTAAATACAGCGATTCGTATGTAATAAATTAAACATATAACAAATTATTCAACGAATGAATAGAAAAAAGCCAGAACAACACTGCTACTTGTGTATACTTACAAAATCCAAAACAGCTCTGTGGGTCTCTAAGCCAAATGAGATACGATATGCTTGTGTTTGTGGTCTCTGTATTTCACACTTCTGTTTTTGTGATGTAAAATGAGACTCTGTAGAAACATGCATGAAGTCTAGCAATACTAGAGCTAATGTTCTTGTATGCAGGAGTGCTGAGCTTGTGTTTTTCATTTCTTTTCTTTTCTATTTCTATGCACTCAGCTTTCTTGTTGCATGGAAAATTTGTAGAACTTTGGTAATAAGTACTTCATAACCTCATGATACTGAAGTGTGATAGCGCCGTTTCTGAGAAGAGGTTGCCTTAGCATACGAAAGCATTCTTGTGGTCAAACACGTGATTAATGCAAATTACCACTACAACCTCCTCCGAATACTTTCTCAATAGATAATTTGATCCTCTGCATAAACAAATAAAAACTATCCTGGGAGACCGTCACAAAAGAAGCACAATGGTTACTTGCTTTCTTTTAGACATATCTACTCCTATACTCGCCCAGAAATTGTGTGTTCTCTTTGCTAAAGCTCATGAAGCTCTTCATAACTGCACATAGACACATGGTGTCTGAAGGAGGAGCCTGGTAACTTCATTAATTGTAGCATAGGCAGATAGATAGATACAGTGAGGGAAAAAATGATTTGATCCCCTGCTGATTTTGTACGTTTGCCCACTGACAAGAAAAGATCAGTCTGTAATTTTAATGGTAGGTTTATCTGAACAGTGAGAGACAGAATAACAACAAAAAAATCCAATAATTTCTATGCACTAATCTTTCCTGTTGCATGAAAAATTTCTAGTACTGAGGTAACAAGTACCTCATAACCTCATGGTAGTGAAGTGTGGTAATATTGTTTCTGAGAAACAAAAGCAACTTACCCTAGCATACCAAAGCCGTGTAGTGGTGAAACACATGATTAATGCAAATTACCACTACGCCCTCCTCCGAATACTTTTTCAATAAATATCTTGTATGACAGATCCTCTGCATAAACAAATTAAAACAAATGTTGTTTCACTTAATTTTGTGATGTTTGTCTGAGAAGAGTGAAGGACAGGAATGCAGATGTGAGGCAAATGGTCACCTGTACACTCATGGCAGAAAATGGGTATCAAATGTATTCATAGTACTGAAGTACAGAGATGAGCCAAGATTAATCTCTACCAAGTATCAGCGTGCACTTGGGTCAATGAAGTTAGTAATGCTACAACACACAAGTGATCTAGACAATTGAGTGGCAACAGTTTGGAAAGGAACCACATATGGGGCGATGGTCAGGGTTCAAAATACATTTGGCCAGATAGTATAAAAAAAGAAATTTACTGTCATTACTGTCTATGAAGTAAAGCAACTACAACTACTTAAATAAATCAACACACCAAATTTGTTTTTTTCGTTTAATTTTCCACAGTCTACACTTATATAAAAAAGGTACTGTGATACATTGTGAAGGTTGAGTAATATTTAGTGACATTAACATGACCTATGTAAAGAAATTGTCTTAGTGTTTTAGGTATAGAAAGTTTACAGAAAGAGAAGAGATTAGGCTTAGTGCTCTTGTTTATAATTCATTCATAAGTCTGAGACGAATAAGATCAGGTCAGTAACCATACCCATACAGATAAGTGTAATAGAGAGCACATCAGAGCCAAAACATCGCTGTCAATCAAATTTCCAAGTTGTTCTTAGCAATTTCCTGAACAGCAATGTAAAGAGAGAGCACAGCATATTTAAAAAAGGAGTATGATATGTTAATCTTTAGCTAAAAGTATATACAGTAATACCTTGACTTACGACAACTTGCTCGTATATCAATTTAAATTTCTCCATTAAAATGAATTGAAATGCTATTAATCCGTCCCAGCCCCCCAAATTTTTTTTGTTACATGTTTTTAAATAAGAAAAATGTACTTTATAGATAACAAATAATGTATAAAAAAAATAATAATACATAATAAAAAAGAATGTAAAGAAATAAACTGGCTTTATTAAGTGTATTTATGTTGACGATCAGACAAAGATGCTGGTGGAGGAGGTTGGCAGAGTTTTTCATTTCGTACTCTATCACTTAACTTACTCGCTGCACACTTAATGCTACAATTAATTGCTAATTTAACTTACACACTATGCTACACTTTATCGCTAAACTTAATTGCTACTTTCTATTTATTTATTTTTTTCACTTCACTTAATCTTCTTCATCACTGACTTTTTGCCTTTTTCACCACACTTTCCTCGCTTTCACTTGCAGGGCGTTTCAATAAAAACCTGTCCAAGGAGGTTTGTTTCTTCGTCCTTTTCAAAATGTTTGGAAAATAAGTGAGGCAAGCGTCGTTACACAGCACCAACGCACGACCTGGAGAGATAACCACGTGAACTGACCACTCGCTGGGCTACCAAGTGGCGGGTGGCGTAAGCTTGCTCGCTCTTAACTCAGATCTCGGCTCGTATCTTTAAGCAAAAAATCAGCCGAGCGACGGCTCGTATCTCGGAAAACTCGTAAGTTCAGTCACTCGTAAGTCAAGGTTTCACTGTATATATAATTCATGCAAATACAATCTAATTTTTAGTAGTACATATATGTAGCATAAAATGAAAGTCCATTCAAACAGCACTAATGTGCTCGTTCACACTCGAGCTTTGTGCATGCACAGAGGATGCGACCCGGGTCATGTAGCTCTTCATACACTTAACATGGACGCATGGTGTCTGGAGGAGGAGCCTGGCGAGGTGCCTCCTGAACTTTTCCCCCACAAACACATAGAGGAACGGATTGAGGCAGCTGTGTGAGTACGCTATGGCTTCGGTGGCTTGCAGCGTCAGCTGGATATTTTTGCTGAGTTGACACGTTAGAGGAAGGATTTTCTTTAGCTCCAGTGCTTTGAGGAAAGCTGCAATGTTGTATGGTGTCCAGCAGCAGAAGAAGACCACCATGACCACGATAACAAGACGAAATTCATCCAGTTTCTTGGACATATGAAGGGTCTGAAGCCTCTGGAGCACCATACAGAAGCAAAATCCGACAATAATCAGTGGAATTAGCAGACCCACAATGTTCATTTTAAAGAAAGCTGCAATTCTCATTTCATTGTGACTTGCATTTTTCGGATAAGCACTGCACACTGTTTCACTGCCATAAATTTCGACTCCAAGGAACAATAGCTCAGGAAATGAGGCTATAATGGCTAAAATCCAAATGACTATACTAGCTACAATCTTTGTACGGATTCTTAAGGCACACACAGAATGGACAATAGCCAAATATCTGTCAATGCTCATCAACACAATAGAGAAAATTCCAGAGTAGAATCCAATGTAGTACACACTGAGGACCAGCCCGCACATGGCATCACCAAAAACCCAGGTATCTCTGGCATAGTGAGCCAGGAAGGGGAGAGTAAAGAGTAGTAGAAGGTCAACAATGGCCAGGTTCAGGAAAGACACATCAGTCATGCTTTTTATCTGAGCGCCTCTCAGGATCACCCACAGCACCAGCATGTTGCCCAGGAAGCCGACCACGAAGAACAGTGAGTAGAGAACCGGGAGGAAACGGCTTGCATGGTGTCCATAATGACACGGCTCACTAAAGGTAATCTCTGAGTAATCATACTCTTCTGTTGATGTGCTGAAAAAAAAAAATATGGAGAGAGTTATTACATGAGACCTACACGAGAATTGTGAACATGTCGGATCTTAGACAAGTGTATCATCCCTTCAAAATTCCAGACTTTACAACACAGAACAAAAGACAGCACATCAAATTAAGCCAAACATTAGACTTATAATAATCAAAACGTTTGGCCTTAAAATAATAGTATGTGCTGCATCAAGTGTTATTTTATAAGCTGGCAAACAATCAGTGCAGATGCCATATTGTGAAATTATTATTATTCAATATATAATTATATATGTCTTCTTCAGTCCGTATATAATGTCCATGATGTTTTTTCTTTCTTTCTTAAAGGTGAGTGATTTAAAGGCACTAAAAATCTTTACACTTAAAAAAACCCCAAAAAAAACAAACTCCAAATGGTGTACTTATGAATGTGCTATGAAGATGTGGTGTAGGTTCAACTCTTTTGATCAAAATGAATTATGCTAGTTCATTATGCTGTTCATTATAATATAAATACAACACTGTATAAAATCCAATACAAGGTTCAATAAAATTCAAAAACTTGGTTGTACCATTATATAACTAGTGTATAAACCTGCATTATTACAAAAAATGTGCCATGGTTTGTCATGTAGCAAATATTGAATAATATACAAGTTTTTCATATCTACAAGAGATCAGAGCTAATCTGGTTTCATGTAGAGGATTTAGACTTTAATCGGTCATTTACACTTGACAAAACCATGTAGGATATGAAACACAAAGAAATTACAATTGACACATGAAAAAACTTTAGTATTACTTTACTATAGTATAAAAAAACTTAAACAGCTACACTGACTTACATAAATCAACACACCATCTTTGCCTGTTTTTTTTATTTTCCACAGCCAATATTTATATAAGAAGGCACTCCAGCAAAACAAGAAGCTTGAGTAACATTTAAGGAAATTCACAGGAGCTATTTAAAGAAAGTGTTTAGGAGAAGAGATTGTGCTTGTAGTTTCAGCTTTCATGAAATCCTTATGAGATCTAATAAATAGCTTGTGTTCATAATTCATACTTAAGTTTGAGATGATGCTGACAAGGATCAAATCAGGTCAGTAACCATACACACACAGACAGATGTAATAGATGGCGAATCAGAGCCAAAACTTCCCTGTCAATCAATTTTGCAAGTTGTTCTTAGTAGTTTCATGAACAGCAAGGTAAAACACAATATTCCATTTTGAGAGTATACAAAACATTTAAATAGGAGTATGATGTGGAAATATTTAGCTAAAAGCAGGGATGTTTATATAGCACAATCAAATACAATCACATTTTCAGTAGTATAAAATGAACCAGTATAAAATGAAAGTCTATTCAGACACCACCAAAGCGCTCATCCACACTTGTGTTCTGTGAACAAAGAGAGGACGTGACCCGGGTCGTCTAGCTCTTCATAAACTGCACTTGGACGCATGATGTCTGAAGGAGGAGCCTGGCGAGTTGCCTTCTGAACCTTTTCCCCACAAACACATAGAGGAGCGGATTGAGGCAACTGTGAAAGTATGCAATAGCTTCAATAACAATCGCATCAACTGTTCTCAACCTACAGGAAGGATATGATTCAGTTCGAGTGCTTTAAGGAATGTACGGCATTCAACAGCAGAACGACAACAAGACGGCTGGCCAGTTTCTTGGGTGTACGAAGGGTGTGGCGCCTCCGGAGCACCACTGAGTAGCAAAATCCCACAATAATCAGTGGAATTAGCAGACCCAAAATGTTCATTTTCAAGAAAGCTGCACTTCTCATGTCATTGTGACTTCCTTTTTTGGAATAAGCACTGCACACTGCTTCATCCTCATAAGTTCCATTTCCTAGGAACAATAGCTCAGGAAATGAGGCTATAATACCTAGAATCCAGATGACTGAACTAGCTACAATCCCATAAGCCTTTGTGCGGATTCTCAAGGCAAACACACGATGGACAATAGCCAAGTATCTGTCGATGTTCATCAACCCAATAAAGAAAATCCAATATAGTACACACTGAGGACCAGCCCGCACATTGCATTACCAAAAACCCAGGTATCTCTGGAATAATGAGCCAGGAAGGGGAGAATGAAGATTAGTAGAAGGTCAGCGATGGTCAGGTTCAGGAGAGACATGTCAGTCATGCTTTTCATCTGAGCACCTCTCAGGATCACCCACAGCACCAGCATGTTGCCCAGGAATCCGATCATGAAGAACAGTGAATAGAGAACCAGAAGAAAACGGCTTGCATGGACTCCCTATGAACACGGTTCAATAATATCATTGTAATCAAATGAAAACAGTAAAGATTGAGATGACAGAATTATTGAGATGAGAAGCTAATCACATGCAGGAAATTTGCAAAGTCTGGACGAGAAGCTCATAACTGTATCCCAAATGAAATACTACACGCACTTTGCACTGTGCACTATGTACATTAATGTGGGGTAGTATCATCTCAAATGTAACATTAACTGTTTTTACTAAATGAAAAGTATTTCCCAGTTGATAGTAGATGGCAATGTCAAACAAACACAATGCAATGCTGCTAGCTTTAATAGAATACAGTTATTTTTTAAAATGTTGAACCACAATATGACCTAAAGATTACAATTATCATATGTACGATATCTTTACCCAAGTGTTCACCCAAGTTTCGTAGGCCATCTTTTTTCTAATCCAGCATGTAAGCAAATGCACAAAGCTGAGTGCATGATGTGTCCAACATTCCATACTTGAAAAAACACATCATCTGGCACTTAAGAGGTGAACACACTGCTCACACTATTTATACTTCAAAATAGCATAGAACAGTGTGCAAGTATGCGATTTGGGATGCACCTTGAGAGACTAAAGCAGTTACAAAGAAACCTTTTGGATTTTTTCTGAATATGTCCCATTAAGCTTGTTTAATAAATAATCGCTTTGGCTGTTGTTAGCCAGATTGTTAACAAACTGCTAGTTATTTGCCAAAGACAACCTCTCTATTTTAGCTTCAACTTGTTCATTTAAAGGCAATAAATAACAATACATTATCGTTCAGTAATAATAGAGCACAAAAAGATATCTGAGTAGCAAATCTGATCTTTCGAACCACATTCTTTACAGTATATTCTATCAGATAAACACAAGAAGCAAATTCTACAAATTAGCTCTGCATCAATCTTTTATGAAACTGAAGTGCAAATGTAAGTTTCTGTCTCTTATCAATGAGAAGATGAGAGAATTGAGCAAGAATGGATTCTCATTATGGACTGACTTATGAGTATTGGTACTGCAGAAGTGCAGTAAAACCCTTAATCTTGCAAGCTATTAGTTGAGAAAGCAGTAAAGGATATATGAACAGTTTTATAACAGTGTTCTAAATTCAAATTGATTTGAGAAAGGTTTGCTCATAGCTTATAAATGTATTATGAAGGCCTAATACTGTTCCCCTTTAAATAAAGTACAGTAATCCCCCTTTATCGTGGGGGTTATGTTCCAAAACCACCCACGATAAACAAAAATACACTGTACACAGACGCCACAATCAAATGCTTTTTTTATTGTTTAAGCCATAAATGACCCTCCCACACTCTTTAAACACACACAGAAAACATTTGCGAACATATAGCAAGATGAATTTTGGGTAAATTCGTAGAAATATCACATTTATAGTGAGTACTGTATGTATGTATGTGACTTACCAGAGGCATTAGAAGGTGCAAGGCGTTTGGGCGACATAATAGAGCTAGCAGAAAAAACAGCACAAAACGAAACACTCTGGACAGTGACACGCGAAAAACTGGGATGCTGGAGAATTCTGCTTCCCTTTCCCCAACTGTGCGCATAGCCAGCAGCCAATCACACCCATGATTAAATGAATGGGGCCTTCCGATTGGTCGGACTCGTTCCTCCAGCCGTACTGTATTTTAATTTTCAGCATCCCCACACCGCGCTTTCCTAAACAACGCTACGCTGTACAGTATTTGATATATTATTAACATTAAAAGCCGTTACTGAAGTAGTTTTATATAAAATAATATTTTCCACATATTTTCCAGATGGAACAGAACCGCTGAAGGCCATTTGACTGCAATTAAATTTTTGTGCATACATGTTCTCACCTGGGGCTCATTGTTCCCAAAACGCCACTGCTGTTGCTCAATATTGTTGCCATGTAGCATCAAAGAAAGTTAACCTGCAGTTAAATAAACAGAGAAAAAGAAAAGTTACAAATCTTTAATGTTGGGTAAAACAACACAAGTCTCTATGGCATTTGTTCAATGCCGGATGAAAGAAATGAGTCAGTCAATTGTTGTTAACTGCAGATTTAGCAAAAGTGTTAGCTGTAAAGAGGAACCTGACATGATGCAGAGATCAAGAACAATGCATACAGCATTTCTGAACATCAACAACATAAAACAATTGACATTTACAGTACAGATAATAAATTATTCAAACAAAAGACCTATAGTAACCAGGTCCAACACTATCACAATATACTGTATACTGCAGTGGCAGACCATCAGGGCCAGCAAGGCCTTCTCTTCTGGCCTAAACAGCAGTGATCTGAATCACTTGCATTTTAATATATTTAATATATTTTTCAATGAATGTGTATTAAATTATTCCCAATAGTCTATTCTCTACATTTCATAGCTTTTCTCTTGGTTGCGCTGCTTCCAGTAGTGTATATTTATGATAAGAGTATTTATCCAATCATATTTCAGCAAGTGGCTGACATCATGTGTTGCCAGATTGAAAGAAATCTGCCTTAAGGCCTTCAGAATTAATAGTGCAGGCGCCCGTAGCTTAAAATAAGTGGCAATGAAACTGTTCCATTAACCAATCAGATTTCGAGTTGGCGTCACTGGGGACATCTAGCAGGCATACGATTACGTCAGCATTTTCCGTCCTTTGATTGGATAATTGGAGTAGTCAGAGGCAGCGAACCACACAAACTAAATAAAATATATATATTTTAACTCACAATGGCTGACAGAGGAGAAGAAATCGATTTGGTCACAGACATCCTTACAAATGCATTTTCAAGGCGGACATTTCAAGAAAATCCTTTTTCAAAAAACATTTATGCTTTGGGGTTTTCTTTTGAATGAAACAAACAGTTTGCCTTCATTCCAGATCCCCGGGGTGGACTGTGTTTTTTTTTTCTTCTGTCAGTTCTTGTCCACTTCCAGAATGCAGAGAGTGAATGTAATGACCATTCTTCTTTTTTAAGCTAAAGAACTTAGATGGGGCAATACATTTGGCAAATAATTTTGAAAACGTGACCTGACCAGAGCTCCCTTTGTTTTTGAGCCAAGTAGGTTGCGAAGAATATTTTTTTAAATCTTAAGTTCTGCAATACTTCTCTGCTCTCAGGTGGCCTTTATCAATTTTTGTAACGCCTCAGTTTCAGCTTCAAACTCTTTCATTTTCTGATTTATAAGTATACTATTGACACAATGCTTTAAAGTCAGTTTTTTAATGTCTTTTTTCACTTAAAGTCCCACCACTGGAGCAAATTAACAAAACACTCTTTTTGCATGATCAGAAAAACCAAAAGGACTTATATCACACTTTCTCACAATGATAAAATAATGTTTAAAACAATACATTATATTTAATTTAGGCAAAGAGATAATTATCTTGGGTACGTGCCCATGTGTACTGTCTACCATTTTTCATTCAGCCTGATGTCACACAAATTATGAGTCTTAATAAGTATACCTAGGGCATGACTTGAAGCAGCATGAAGTTCTGCATGATTTCAACCTATTACATTCTTCTTTGTACAAATGAAGTCACCTCCAAGAAGCAACTATACATCAGAATTACAGTTCTCTAAGGTTAAGTTAGGTTAAGGAGAACTTTTCAAACTGAGCTTGAATAACCATGAGTCTACCAGGAATCTCTTCTGAAGAAACACAATATCAATATTCTTTTGGATTATTATATCAAACAGCAATGCATTTTTTTTTACATGTCCCATGCCCCATTTAGGTTAAAGGTGCCCACCCTCACCACACTCAGTGAGAAGTATGTTAAAAGACAGTGGCCTAGGAGAGCAGGCTGTTCTCGGTCGTTTCATATCCATTTTCAGTCTGGAGTTCTGATTTCAGCTTGACAAGAAACTGTTCTTCGCCATTTACTTCTCATCAGCCTTCTAACAGCAACAACAAGCATATTTGGGTTATTCATATTTTTGCACTGTGCGGGGGACGAACCCGGACCTCCGTGGTGTTGCATGCAGGCATCTGCACGCCCTTAAAGGAGACCCAGACTGCTTTTATTACATAAACACAGGGCAGAGGGCAACTAACTTAACACTAAATAGTGTGGTATAAAACAAAACAAGAACCTAAACCATAACCTGGACATTGCAACACAAAACCTGATACAAAACTACAGCATAGTTAACAATCACCGACAAGGACATGAACACAAGGATCCCCATTTATAGGGACAGACATTAGGGCTAATGGGATACAGGTGACACAAGAGGAATGAGAACAACAGGCAGAGCATGACAACACACACGAAGAAGCAGGCTTCGGAATTTCACCTGCCATCGCCCTCTCAGGGCCTGGCAGGGAACTGTCCAGCTGTTCCTGACACCATCAATCATCAGCTGTACTGGGTTCATTCTCATCAATCATCAGCTGTACTGGGTTCATTCTCATCAATCATCAGCTGTACTGGGTTCATTCTCATCAATCATCAGCTGTACTGGGTTCATTCTCATCAATCATCAGCTGTACTGGGTTCATTCTCATTCTCATAAGCTTGCATTTCTAACAGTTGGTTTGGCTCAGATTTCTCCTCATTTACTGGATCTTTTCCTCTGAGTGGTGGGTTTTTAAAGAGCACTTCATTACTCACACACTTTGTATCATGTTCCACTTCTATCATTTGCATCACTACAGCAGTAACTTGGTTTAGAATTCCCCTTTCTACACTTTTTGATCCCCCAATACTGTATCAGTGACTTCTCTGCTCACATTTCCTGTTTCGTCTACAGTCTCAGACAAAATCGTCATAACTTCAGCAGGCTTTCTCCACCATCAGTACCAACAGTTTCATGATCTCTTATTATCTTCTGTCTGTTCAGGGCACGAGCATCTAACACGACCTTCTCCTCCACATTTAAAATGTCCCTGTTACCGAACTTTCAAAGACAACATAGTCAAAAACCATGGATTCTAAACTTAAACACTTAGATCTTTTATTTTATTTTTATTTTTATTTCATTTATTTCCTTTAGGATCATGTAGACATGCTTCAGTAGAGAAAATTTCTGATCTGTTCAGGGCTTCGAGTGTAGGCCAGTTTCATCTGTAAACACTGTAGTTTTTCCATTGCAAGTGTTGAACTGCTAGCAAATAAAAGCAGTAGCACCCCTACTTTCTTCACTTAAAATACTACATGCTAAAAGACATTAATATGATTTATTGTAAAATTACCTAAGTATTTTAGCAGACAAATATTTATATGTTTTTTTCTAGGTAGGAAGGGAGCAGGGAGACAGGAGCTATAGTGCAAACATGAACAAAAAAATTAGTCATAAAAATACAATAACATTTTTTTTTTTTTTATGATTTTTCTAAAAAAATATTTTGTCATAAAGTAGTCATTATTGTACTAAAATTATGTTTGCCCATTTGTGAAGTTTAAAACATTTCTTAGGTGGACAGTCAATCTAGCACTATCTCTGGCATCAGATTCAGCCAGGGTGTGAGACTGGAAGAAGAAGAATTTATATTATATTATATTATATTATACTGTCAAATTATATTATAGGATAGCCTGTGTGGGTTTGGGATGTACCCGGCCTTAATCTTTATCCTTGTCTGGCCCTGACTAAGGGCATCAGTAAGTATCCTGTATCACAATTCTACTCTGCACCAAACTGCTTGCTTTTTTGGGTGCAGTCACATATTAGCGCTGTTCCCTCGGGATGCTCCCGGTTGTCCTAAGTGACACCTTTTTTCCCAACGGCTAAAGCACGCTCCTGCACGCGCATTAACCGCCAGGCGTTTTTTTTTTTTTTTTTAATGTAACGGAAGGTTGACTAGTTTTACAGTATGCGCTATACCTCAAAGCAAAAATCTTTATCATGCGTATAGGAAATGGTGTGAGAAAGCAAGAGAGAAAAGAATGCAAAACTCACTCGCGTTGTGAAACTCTCACTCAACAAATCCGCCCACTGACTCACTCACGCATGCGCTCAGAGAGAGAGAGAGAGCGAGAGAGAGAGAGAGAGAGTGGCCCAGTTAGGGTGAATAAATACGTGACATTTTATAGTTGTTGCAATGTACGGAATGACGGGAACTGATATTGCACAACGTTAAATCTACCCATAAATAGAAGAAAAGACAAAAAGATTGTTGGCCTATGCACAAGCTTCCTCATTTCACGTGGAAAAAGGGGGGAAAAGTCAGCATATACCAATGTGTAACACAACTGTAAACCCTAATGTTGAAATTCTATTCTGATTCATTTTCCTCAATAATTTCCTCTTTTTAACTGTTAACTTTTGATTTGCAGTCATCTTCTCCTTCAACATCATCATCATCATCATCAAACAAACAAACAAACAAACTACTAAAAAATATTTTAAAAAAATTGCATGTCATCTTGTGGTTCTACAAAGGTCCAGAAAGGTCATAAGTGTATTCTTAAAGACCTCTCTGTAACTTTCCTTGTGGTCAAAAATACTCAAAATCACAATTTCTATTTTTCTTCTAAATTATGTTCTGAGATCACATAGAAGTAGCACCCTAACATTTCATCACTGCGGTCAGTGGGACAGTGTCATACATTGGTATTCATGGAAATTTGTGGGTGGGGGATGGTTAGTGGAAGCTTAGTGGTTAACAGGTTTTCCTCACACCTTGGTGGGCGATGGATTTTCATCTCCGCCCACTTTGCAGAGCTTGCATATTCACTTTGGGCTTAGGGGGTTTCCTCAAGGTACTCTTTTCTGCCCCAGACCAAATATAAGTGCAATAGGCTGATTGGCTGGAATTGGCATTTCTAAAATATCCATAATGTGTGAATGCATGTGTGCAAATGTGACTTGAGATGGTTTGGCACCTCGTCCAGGGTCTTCCCTGCTTTGTACCCTGAGTTTTCTGGGATATGTTCCTTGTGACCTAGTGTAGAATACGCTGTTATTTCCAAACATTTGGTCAACATTTATCTTGCAGGCTGCAAACAATTTATGCAGCACATCTCTAACATAGTTGTAAACATAGTGTCCTTGATGGTATATTTGCAGATTTTGGAGTCGCCTTATCAAGTGACAAATACTAATTTGGAAATTATCTAGCCCTGACAAACCTAAGGCTAGATAGACTGATTTACTTAATTGATCCTGAAGTGGATATCAGGGGAAAAATACAGTCAAAACCCACGCTGTAAACCAAACTCAGGACTAAAGCCAGGATCTTAGAGCTGTAAGGCATTAACAATACTGCAGTCTTTTATTAAAGTAAAAACTGATGTTTATCCTCATCGTGAACATCATGTATGTTTTGTCATGCACTTTGATATTATGATCACAAGAAAACATCTTTTCAACACAAAATCTTTGTTCTTCATGTTCTTCCTGTCTTGCTGCACAGGAATATCTCAGGTTTTTACATGACATGCATGGAAGACTGTCTTAAATATGCTCACTCAGGATTAGTCTAGATAAACCCCTTTTGCAATTGGTCCCTTTTGTTTTCAACTAAATACAAGATGCTGCTCCTTTCACTTTCATTCTAAATATAATGTATGTCTAAAGACCTTTTTTAAAGTAACATTCTAATTTTCTTTTTTAGGAGTCATTTGAAAGAGATCTTGTGGATGCTCCAGTGGCTCTACTTTCCATTACTCAAGAACACAAAAAGTCATATGTTCACACTGTCTGCGCTTACTGTGAGCATATATGTCTTTCTACAAAAGCCCAACTGGGACAGGGTTGGCTTAATGGTTAAGGTTCTGGGTTGCTGATCAAAGGAGATTCATGCCACAGCACCACTAAGCTGCCACTGTTATCCCCTTGAATAAAGCACTTTCTCTGCTCTAAGTGCACTGCATAATGTCTGATACAAACTGAGATATGCAAAGAAAGAATTATTCTGTACTCTAACATCCATGACAAATAAAGAAAAATCTAGCTGAAGATCCAAAAGCAGGTTGACAGAGGAAAGAACAAAGACTGCTAAAATCCTGACCAAGACATTGAAAAATATAACATTCCTGCACTATGGCACTCATAAATCATCACCGGCTACAAGACAAAGAGTTCACAAATCAAACCTTTCCCCCAAGTTGGCTAACCGACTCAACAACTTTTAGACTTGCTTTGAAGGAAAAAGAACTTAGCCAACCTCCACTCCACGCAATGTCTGTCACTTCACATCCTTCTCCATTGAGGAACAGGTTGTTCACAGTTTATTCAAATCCCAGAACATCCCGAAAACTAGAGGGACATATTAATCACTGTGTGAGCAAGCTTCCTGAGATTTTCAACCTATCCACCGCTTGAAGCAAAGTATTGACATGACCACCATTACCGTCCAAAGAAGGACAATATAACCCAAATCAGATGTATTGAAAGCCTAGAAAGGAAAGTATGTACTATGTCCTTAATTATGTGTATTGTCAATACTACTGTTCCAGTGTCATATTTGTAGACTCTGACTTTAATACAATTGTCACTGACTTTAATACAGTGGGACCCTATCCATCAGCAGTGGGCCTCAACAAGGCCCCAGATATATATAAACCTCAACTGTAACATGCACTTGACTTTGATGCTGGTGGCTACAGGAAGACATTTGAGGGAAACGAAGAGGGGTGTGATGTGGGTCCTTTTGGAGTGGATGAAAAAACAAGGCATCCTCCTGCAAGTTGAATCATATGAAGGGGTTTAATGGAGTTGACTGGGAAGCCTGGGAGTAGTGTGTTACAGTATTTGCAATGTGGTCTGTACAGTTGGTCTATCGAAAGTCACTGCATGGTTTCTGGCTTGGTTGAGTTCAGCTGTACCATAAGGTTGTGGTTAAATGAGAGGGTTTTGTATTTTATCTTATTTGTATTGTTGTATTGAACGGTTTGTATCATTAATTGTACAGTATTTGTGTCTGCACCTTTGTAGGTCTGTATGACTTTATGTTCACACACTTATCTGTTGCATATGTTTTTGTGCTGATATGCCTAGTTTAATTCTTTTGTACTTATATTTGGCAAATAAAGTGTTTCTGATTTTGATGAATAAGTTCACCTGAATAGTGTGGATGAATGAGCAGGATTTATAGGTTCAGACAGGTTAAACAGAGTAAATGTGAAGATTTATTAGTTCAATCATGCAAGGCAACAACTAATGTGAGATTAGCACTCACGTAAAAATGTCTCTGTTCCCACCCTCCTCTTCACCAAAATAGCAGGTATACACTATCTCTGCATTTATATAATGGGCAGTCAGTTATATGTATTCCTACCGTTAATAACCTTGTTTAAGAGTCTCTGACTTGTCACATAACTTTAAACACAGATCTACCAATTTGCAGATTATCATACATTAAGCCAGCCAGTTCCTTATATAGACATCAACACATGCAGGGTTTCTTCCCTAGTGATGGCAAGTCTTACTGAATGCGTTTTCAGTTCCTGCTAGATATCACAAGTAAGGTGTCTTCAGTTCCTGCTAGGACTGAAAAATCCACTGCCCAAAGAGGACTTTGAGAGCAGAACTATAAAGGCCAAACCACTCAAGAGAAGAATAAGAATGAGAATCAGAAAGTCAAATTCACCAAGAAGTACAGAGATGAGCCACAAAAGTTCTGGAAAAAGATTAACCATTAGTACAGTGGTGGAAAGGGCAAAGCGTGGAGGAAGAAAGGACCATGCATACAATCTCTTTGGAAAGTATGCATACAATAGAAAGAAGCAGTTGTTGAAGAATTCATGAGGAATAAGGATGAGCATAGTAAAAATACGTATTAATAAGCACCACTACTAGTAAGGACTCTACACAAAATAGCTGTGGACTATATGACTTCTGGGAGCAATTGGCTGAACAAAATTATGGGCTTCACAGCAACAGCAGTGAATTACACAAACCTTTTTGGTTTTACAAATAATTTTGAAAACTGTGTGGATTTTGCCTCCCACTTCAATATTTCTAATGTCATCCAAAGGTAATGGTATGCTACCAACACTATGTTTCACTGTGGAAATGTTGTTATGAAGGTGAGGGTTAATATCCCATTATAATCATTTAATAATCAATATACCACATAAAAATAAACCACCACCACCACATATAATAATAATCATAATTATTCAGTTCGACAAAGACAACTAATTGTTTGTCCTTACAATTTTATTTACAAAAATAAAGCAATCCAGTGCAGCACTGTCTAACATTCATGAGAACTAACATTTTTAGATTTTAAATACATTCTTACACAATCTGATGAATTTGAGTAATACCTTTTTTACTTTTACATAGAAAACTGGAAATAATTCATCTTTGTAGGTTGTGTATATCTGGGGATTCACTAGATGGCACATCAGAGCCAAATATTTTCCAGTTCATCAGACGTGTTAAGTGTCTCAGTTTCATATGCAGTAGTTGCAAATGAGATGATTTAGAAAACAGGTACACAGGACTGATATATTGATAGATTCAAACACTGACCATAATAACGAAAATGGAGAAAAGGTTAGTGTTTGAACTTAATTGCACATAACTGTCTGGAATAGTACAGAAATATGCAATTTATGCATAATACAAGACACAAACTACATTACCCATCAACCAGCACATCACATGAGCATGTCACATGATTCACTGATGATTCAAACTTTCGTGTTTCCTTATTTACCTTATTTAAGATCTGCTTTCTGTCAGTTTTCTTTTGTTGTTGCCATGTTTACCAGAGTTTGCATGGTTTTTCCTTGTATTTTCTGTCTAGGTAAATGGTTCTTGAGTTTATGTATATGACAACTCTAAACACTGGTCATTTCTGATTACACAAATGACAGTCTAAACAATCAACAGCAATATTGAGTGCATATACATATAGTTAAAGCAAATATAATCTAAGCTTTACTCTAAAAAAATATCTATATACTTTAAATATTTCTAAATACAGTAAGTTCTTTTTTCTACAAGTTAAAGATACATACATGTACACATAAAGGCCAAAAGGATGTGGGCATCTAACCAAAAACATCTATATTTAGGTCTTACTAGCACTCTTGCCACAAAGAAGGCCCTTGTGATGTGCCTTGTGTACAAAGTGAGATCAAGAAATATATGGTTTGCCAAGGTTAGGAGGGAAAAAAACAGAGTGACCTGCTTCTGCGCAATGACTTGACTCACATTTGTAGATACAGTCACACATTTGGGATTATCTGAATGACTGCATATCAGGCTTTTTCATTTCACATCAGTGTCTGTTCTCATCTAACACTAATGCTCTTACATGTGAATGGAGTGTATGTTTCAAAATCTAACAATTAGTCTTCCTTCAGGAGTGAAGGTTGATCCTGACACTAACAGAACCAAATTCGTAATGGATTTGGAATAGGATAATCAAGAATTACATGGTGGTGTGATGGTCAAATGTCTATGTTCATACATTTTGGCCATATAGTATACATATACTCTAGCGAAAAAGGGAAGGTACAATATATTATCCCTTTTTTTTTCTGAAAGCATGCTTTACAGAAATGCTTTGAACGGTAATCTGTACTTACCTAAAGGTATGGGTTATATAAGAAGGGATATATATAAGGATATATAAGCTCATACAAAATGAGATTTATTTGCTGAATAAAATGTCATGCTCCTCCAACATTCATACTAACTATGCGTTCATCCACACTTGTGGTACGGGACTGCACTGAGCCGGCAGCCTGATTCATATAGCTCTTCACACACTGCACATGGACGCATGGTGTCTGGCGCAGGAGCCTGGCGAGTTGTCTCCTGAACTTTTCCCCCACAAACACATAGAGAAACGGATTGATGCAGCTGTGTGAGTACGCTATGGCTTCAGTTGCTTGCAGTGCCAGTTGAATATTATTGCTGCCCTTACAAGATGGATTAAGGATCTTCTTAAGCTCCAGTGCTTTGAGGATTGCTGCAATGTTGTACGGCGTCCAACAGCAGAAGAAGACCACCATGACCACGACAACAAGGCGAATGGCCAGTTTTTTAGAAGAACGGATGGTCTGAAGCCTCTGGAGCACCATCAAGTAGCAAAATCCCACAACAATCAGTGGAATAAGCAGGCCCAAAATGTTCATTTTTATGAATGCTAAACTTCTAACATCATTGTGGTCAACATTCTTTGGATAAGCATTACAAACTAGCGTTGCATCATTTTCAACTCCAAGATGCTGTAGCTCAGGAAAGGATGATATTATAGCTGCAATCCAAATGCCCATGCTAGCTAAAATCCCAAACATTTTTGATCGGATTCTTAAGGCAAACACAGCATGGACGATAGCCAAGTATCTGTCGATGCTCATCAAGACGATAAAGAAAATTCCAGCATAAAATCCGATGTAGTACACACCGAGGACCAGCCTGCACATGGCATTACCAAAAACCCAGGTATCCCTTGCATAGTGAGCCAGGAAGGGGAGAGTGAAGAGTAGCAGAAGGTCAGCAATGGCCAGGTTCAGGAGAGAAACATCAGTCATGCTTTTCATCTGAACACCTCTCAGGATCACCCACAGCACCAGCATGTTGCCCAGGAATCCAACCACAAAGAACAGCGAGTAGAGAACCGGGAGAAAATGTTGTCCAGCTTTATTGTAATTACATGGTTCTGCCTCAGGGTCATATTCATAAGAGTAATACTCTGTTGTCATCATGCTGAAAAGTATAAGGAAAGCATTATTAATTCAATTCATTTCATAAGTACATTTAACAATGGTCATTCCCAGAGATAATATGAGAAAGAAACCTTGAGAGGAACCAGGCTCAGAACTGAACCCATCCTCATTTGGGTGACACAGCGGACAGTAAATTAACTTAATTATTATACGTAAATTATATTATTAAAAATTAATGCATTATTATATTAGAGCCTCAGTACATGACATATGGCATTCAGAGAAGTGTGATTAGGATAAATTCTAAAATTATACACCTTCAGTTCTGAGATATAATTGTGGATTTATGCACTATAATAGAGGTGAGTCTTAGCTACTTAATTTTCTTACTGACTCAAACAAGGAGCAATATCAAGACCAGTGCCGCTGTCTGAGAGTTTGGTGTCATGTTAAAATGTTTTTTATATTTCCATCTACAGGATACTACTCAAGTCCAATCAAAATACATAACATGGCATGAATGTATGATTTGTATCAGCAAGGAAATATGTTAAACCTGACCACATCCTGCACAATGCATTTTCACAAGCTTGGTTTAGTACCTTGTGGCTAATGTGTGACTGGCTGTGTAAATAACATGTAGTGCAAAATAATTACACTTCCTTTCTTTTCACTATCATGGATATGAAATTCAATATGACCCAAATTCTTTTTGTTGTTGTTAAATGCAACAGGTGGAAAGGTTTAGGTGTTATCTTGCGTGTTAACAGCTTAATAATTATTTTAAAAAAATTCCATTTAAAGTTTTGAATCTAGCTTTAGAATATATAATAAACAATAATTGAGTACATAATAAAAATACTAAGAATTTATTCTAACACGTCCATAACACAGCCTTTTTTATTCTTATCTGGCAAATCATTGCAAAAGTGGTAGAATTTTTTCGTTGCAGTGTTTATCATAATTAAGCAATACCAACGACTTTTGAATGGAACCAGCACTTCAGCTAAATGTCATTCAGTTCTGTGATCATTTTTTTTTTAATGATGTAAATATACTTCCCCTATCTGTAAGAAGACAAGCGGAAACTTTAGTAGTGCTTTTCTTAAAGGCAAATAAATAACATTTAAGACACAGTTAATCTAAATTTACAGAAATCCTTTAGAATGGCTTTAATACAGATGAGTACAGTATTTACCTAATTTATATATGCAAATAATCTAACTAATAATATAAATAATGTAATGACCTGTTTATATCCACACCTGTAATTTTTAACTTTTATGTGCATGTTATTAGTCATTAATTAATTAGTAATTTGACTATATATATATATATATATATATATATATATATATAGTCCCTATATAGTCCGCATTAGCTAGAGGGCAGAGATAATGATCCAGCAGACACCTGAAGTGGTTTTAGACATCATAGATTTCCTCTTAGCTCATTACTCATCTTAGAGTAACTGACAAAGTATCCAAATAGGATACAAGGTTCAAACATTTCAATTTACGTACATGAAAATATTTTAATTTGCTTTAAAAGTACGTTTAACTCCCTTTTATATTTGGAATTGAATGTGTCCTTACCTGGATGTTACACTGTCCAAATAATCAGAGCTGTTCGACATCATTGCTATTCAGCATTTAACAGTCATACTATGGATAAAGATACAGAAAAAGACAAAAAAACAACAGAAAGGAAAAAAGCATGAACCAATCAGAAAAGCAGGGTAAACACCTTTAATGTTAAATGCCAGGTCATTAAAGTATGAGTCAGTATTCTTCTGAACTGCAGAGCCTCTTTTGCTCATGATGAATGCATTCAACAATGAACAAAATAAATATCACCCAACAAGCAACACTTAATATAGTAATGTAATAGTTAGTTAAAAGTTATATATAATAGTTAGTTCTCTGGAACAACACTATCACAACATACTTACAGAATTCAACAATAAAGCCTCAAGTCAAATGAGATATGAGATACCCAAGCCTGTTCTGATGATTGAGGTTTCTGGTTTTCACACTTCTGTTTTTATGACGAGTCTGGAGCTCTATGGAGACGATGTATGACGTTTAAAGTTCATTAGATTGCCCAGCCAACAACTAATGCTCTTGCATGCAACAACACCACTTTTGTGGTTATGAGCTGACTGATACTCCGGAAGGCGTGTGGTTATGAGATGCAAGGTAATAATTATTTTAGTCTCAGTAGAGAACTGAATTTCCCAACTTAGTGGATTAGTCTAACAAACATAGAATTGGTCAGTCTGTGCAATAATTTTCGAAGTTAGCAGCTCTGATACTAGTTTTCCAGCACTTTCTGTGCAACATTAAATGTAACTTAGTTATATTAGTTACAGTAGCAACTTATTTTCATTGAATCTATGCTTAGTTAGCACCAGAAATGGCAAGAAATAGCTTTAGCAAGAAATATTCTCTGATGTTTATGTACTCATTATTGTATGTAATTTATGCTGGATTTTAAAATTGGATGCTGCTAATTCAGTCCATGCTGCTGTCTCTTTGTAAATTCACATGAATTGAGACAAGCCAACAGGTATGGAAAAAAAAAACATAACATCTTCACCACAGACAAAACCACAAAACCGGAACATTCAGATAAACTGGAAAATGTGAAACACCTTGCTATATTTTACCACTGTCTGACAGAAACTTTTTTATTTTATTTTGTCACATCTGTCAGCGACAGTTCACCACCACACCAACAGAGGGGACCCTCCCTTGAAATCTTGAGAATGTCATTTTGTTGTGACGCTCATTACCTGCTCACAAAAGCAGACAGTCACGTTATAGATACATGATCTAATGTGTGCCATCACGCTTAAAGGTTTATTAGGCTATTAGGTTCTCAAGCTTCTTCACCAAAATTCAGTCACGATGAAAGATCTTATCCAGGCCTATAGAGGTCAGATTCAACCAATGCATCTGCTCAATGGAAGACACTACAACAAACTTCAACATCAGCTTTCCCAGAGTTCATGAACAACATCCAGTTTCTGACAGTTGCAGAGCTTGCATGCTGTGAATTCTTACATGCATACTGATAGCTTGATTAGAGCATGAATTTGCATCTACACTTTGGTGGTGAATTTGTTCCAAGTTAACCTTGCTAGTGTAAAATAAAATAGAATCTAGGATTATTTTTGTTATCTTCTGTTAGGCTGGAGAGATATGGTGATCGAGAAGCAATAAGAAACTTACTACAGTTAAGAACTACAAATTAAGTTCAGGTTCAAACTTGTGAATGTCTGTATTAAAGTACAAGTGTAGTATCTACAATGTTGAAATATTACTATCATTTTTTAGCTTGAGGAATTTGAGTTAGCTGGCAGCTTGCAGTCTTGACTCTAAACATTCAATTGCCTCATCCAGTTTTGTGTGGTGTGTCTACAATAATGAGTGGGTCATACTGTATTCTGGTTAACCCTTACTGTGTCTAGAATAGACGCAAACACTGTTCTCAGACAGTATTGTGGGCTTTCATGAATAATCTCCCCCAAAAAAATCTTACTGCTTTTTTCTATCTGCAAATGTTTATAGAAATTCAGAATATGGCCCTGATAGCCCTTTAAATACAAATTGGTGACTGATTTTTTGTGGTTATGTATGTTATTGTGGCGGGAGCAAGGGTAAGGAAAAGGAAGTTGGGAAAGCAATTATAGCGAATTGCACTAAAAGATTTATCAGGCAACAGTTTTTGTACTACCCAACTATGCCACCCTAGGAATTAACATGCAGGGAACTGGGGCCAACAAACAGAGGCAGAGGGTCAGGCTAACCTCTCAGTAAATGTACCTTTCTTGCACACACACACACACACACACACACTCGTGAAGATGAGGAGCACTACACATGGTGAGGAAAACACCATCATCAAGAAAGGACCAGTCCTCTACCCCAAGTGCCCAGGCCCAATTGTCGAATATATTAAAAGAAAGCTTTTCATAGTGAATTAAAGCAAGAAAATCCCAACCTGGCAGCTGCATTAGGCTGTCACGACTGCTCTGATGTCTACTTCCAGTTCATAAAATAATGACAATGACCCTGTAAGAGAAGGTGCAGTCGCAAGTAGCAATCGAAAGTGAAAGCACACTAGGAAATCACAGTCTTACTGCCTCAGGTATCTATGTTCACTTCCTACAACAACACATTGTTTTTGGAGCAACACCTTTTCACTTTGAATGTGAAAATGTGAATTCCAAAGGCCAGAGCACATTATATTACATGGACACAAACACGACCTCATGGGAACTACATGAGGCTCACCGGGGCAAGAAATCACTGGACTACTGTTACACAGACAGACAGACAGCCATAATTCGCAATCACATCCACTGTTTGCACATTTCCCCGGCTGTGGGGCAAATAAAAGATTATCTTATCTTAAATCAGACCATGCCACAAACTTCCTCATGTCTAGATATAAACAAACACGAAAATAGGAAGCTCCACTTCAGAGGGTTCGATCGATGACTGCTCTGCAGGGCGCTCTGTATAACTTACAAAACCCTCATGAGAATGTTCCCCATTGAGAAGCCATGAGTGGATAAAACCATCCACAATGCTCTGAGATTGCTCTCCACTGCCTAAAATGTGGTGCTTGCCACAAAGGCACTACAGGAGGAAATTATCAAATCAAATCAAATCAAATCTCTTTATTGTCACATCATCAACAACACAAGTGTAGAAGTGAGTGAAATTCTTTAGTGCAGCTCCAGACATTGCAGTTATAAAAGACACTGATAAGTAACTGCTGACAATATTTCTCCTAAATTCAAAATATAAATATTGTTATTTAGAGTGTATATTTAAAAGAAATGACAACACATCAAAATAACCCAAGATCATGCAGTATTTGCAGAGCTATAACTCAAATAAAACAAAATGCAAATCATTTGTAAACAAATTGTGTTGATGCTTTGGATAAATAACATTAAGAAATCAGTATTTGGTGGAATAACCCCAATCTGCATGTGTTTTGGCTCCATGCTCTCCTCTAGTTTTTCCACATTGCTGTTGCGGAACTTTATACCACTCTTTTTGCAAAAAAGCAAACAGCTCAGCTTTGCTTGATAGTTTGTGACCATCCATCTTCCTCTTGATGACATTCCAAAGGTTTTCAATAGGGTTCAAATCTGGAGATTGGACAGTGGTCTCTTATTTTTTTTCCAGAGCTGTATATGTTCCATATAAGAATATATGTTGCATTACTGTGCAGTATGTACAGGACAATGGCATGAGAATTGTGCAGTATGTACAGAACAATGGCATGAGAATTGTGCAGTATGTACAGAACAATGGCATGAGAATTGTGCAGTATGTACAGAACAATGGCATGAGAATTGTGCAGTATGTACAGAACAATGGCATGAGAATTGTGCAGTATGTACAGAACAATGGTATGAGATACACAGTATAATCAGTAATATTGCACAATAATATTATACAGTGACAGTTTCAACACAGCTGCTCTAGGATTCAGTTTACAGAGCTGTTTACCACTACAATTTGTTTACCTCCCCTAAAACTTTACAGATAATGCCATCACATACCTTCTTCAAACAGCCATGAGCCAATTTCTTTTCTTTCTGTTAATTCCATTTTTAACTTCTGATTTTATCTGACTATTTTTATATAACAAGGGCAGTCATAATAAGTCATGTCGTACTGTCGTATGATTGTGTATGTGACAAATAAAATTTAAATGTGAAATATTGAAAACATTAGCCTGGTGATATAGCTGTGATATTTGATAATGGGTTAATTGTCCAGTATGTCTTTAGATGGAACCCAGCACCTTTAGGTTCATCATACTGTTTACAAACCTTGTGGTATTGGTAGATGTACTTTGTGACATTCAATGAATTGTCCAGAATGTTTTTAGTTGGATTCCAGTTCTTTTGGTGCTGCACGTTAAAAGCCGAGTTCTGACATATCCGTCTGGAATAATTCCTTGCCAAACAAACAGAGGGCACCCTCATCCACATTATCGAGACTCTACTTTTGTTGTCATGGCCATTTCATAAAATTTCCAATAAGAGCTATTGTTTCCTTTTTACTGGTTTGAATTTTACTTTGGTGCATTTGTTTATGAATTTATTTGTTTGCGTCTCACCTGACCTTTTTCACAATTCGTTGGATTAGCCCTTTGGTTTTGGAACAGAACGCAATAACAATAAAAAAAAAAGTTTAACTTTATTCATGAGTTTTAGGACAGTATTACAAAAAAGAAGAAAACAATGCAGAACAAAAGACAAAATCTACTTATTAATGCAATAGATAAATTATAATAATAAAAATAATGATAATTTTTAAAAATGGGGGGGGGGGGGAAAAGTTTGCCTTAGAAACACAATGAAAATGCACAATCAGTATGATACAATAAAGTTTAACTGATGAAGAAAAACAAAAAAATGCTAAGACTAAGATTCAGTCTATGTCCGACAATGAAACATGTTCTCTGACATGGGCCCCAAGCTTTATTAAACTGGCTAGATGAGCCTCTTTTAGAATGTTTGATTTTTTCCAACTTTAAAATTGCGAATCCATTGTGTTGGAATTGGAGGCCTCTGATCCTTCCACTTCAGCAATATTAGTTGTTTGGCTAACAGCATGATAAAAGCTATACAATAGGATTGTATCTTTGTAAGATTATATGATACGGGAATAATTCCAAAAATGGCTATCAGTGGGCAAGGGGAGATTGATTTACCTTAAAAACCAGAGACAGTTTCAAAAACAGTAGGCCAGAAGTCCCTACACTTTATACAGGACCAAAACATATGTGTATGAGAGGCTGGGATAGACCTACAGCGATCACAAGCAGGATCTATATGCTGAAAGGGCTTAGATAGTTTGAACTTTGTCCAGTGTACATGATGTACAACTTTGCACTGCAGAAGTTCATGTCTTGCACATACTGAAGACTTGTGTATTCTATGTAAGACAAATAACCATTTTTAAGTCATCTTCCCACAAAGCATTTCTTTGGGAGAGGGATGTATAAAGTGTGGTCAAAAAATTTCTTTAAAAATGTAACCGGAAAGCCATTTGGTTCAGGGCTACCACACTGCATGGCTGAAATGGTGTAGTGAACCTCATCTAAAGAAATAGGGCCATCCAAATATTGCACAGCTTTAGTATTGATCTGAAGTAGTAAGAGATCTTTTAAAACATTATGAAAGTCCTCATAATCAGAGATTTGTTCAGAAGAATACAATAACTGATAAAATTCCAAAAATTAATTATGATTTCGTGATGATCTGACAATAAGGTTTTGTGTGCTTTAATAGCTGGAATAACATGGGAAGCAGAGGATTGTCTGAGCTGATGGGCTAAGACCTTGTTTGCCTTCTCCCCATACTCATAATAGACATGTCTTGATTTAATCAACATCTCTTCAATAGCAACAGTAGAAAGGGTGTCAAAATTGTTTTTAAGAGAAGATATTCTTTAAGTATGATGGATGACTAACTGTGAAATACAATCTTCCATAGAGCTCCTCTGTTTGTTCTTTTCAAATGACGTGTAAGATGTAATTTGACCTCAAATATAGGCTTTAGATTTTTCCCAAATTGTGCTGTGTGTTATATATGGCATTCACACTGATAAAAAAGTCTATTTGGGAAGAAATAGTCTGGACAAAGTCCTCAATAGTTAGCAAGCAAACATTCAGCCTCCAGAGTGGGCGCTGCGTGTACCTACATTCAAACTTCAAGCCTAAAGTAAGGGGAGAATGGTCTGAAATGACAATTGCATTGTAAGTACATTGTAAGTACAATGTTGAACCAATGGTAAGAGTTGTCGAATTAAAAAGTAATCAACGCGGTAGAAAGATTGATGAGCATGGGAAAAGAAGCTACGTGTAAATGGGTTCAGAAGTCACCAAACATCTGTGACAGCATAATCATTAAGAAAAGAATTTATTATTTTTGCTGACTTTGAGATGATCGTTCCTCTTTGAGAAGCTCTATCAAGTTGAGGATTTAAGCAAAGATTGAAATCTCCCCTGATAAACAGTAGCCCAGATACTATGATGTATCTGCAATTACGGTCAGCCAGCACTCTCTTACTTTTAATCTGAGGGATTAAAAGAAATATCTTTATGATTAAGGATAGCGACTCCCATTGCTCTACCAGAAAATAAGGAGTGAAAAGATTGAGACCCATCTTCTATGCAATTTAGTCAGAAATATTAAGATGGGTTTCCTGTAAAAAGACCTGGCTTGTAAGCCATCCAGGTGAGTTATCAATTGGTTAATCTTAGAACGGCCTTTACATTCCTGCTTACAAAATTAATGACTCTGTTTATAGATATAAAGGTGAGAGAAAATATATTGACGATACATACAGAGATGTTGAAAATGAACAAAGAGAATGGATTGTGCAATGCATAATATATAGCCACAACAGTAGGAAAAGGAGAGAAAAAAAGAAATAAAACAAAATATTCTGAAAAACAACAAACCTGTAACCCCCACCTGCTCCAACACCTCCCTGAACCCGGTGTTTGCAAGACCCCATATAAGACAAGAAAACACAAACAATGGCCTTAGCGTCTAGGATACACAAAACCTAAATTGAGTGTATCATTAGGTGAACAGGCATAAAGTAATTTACACAGACCACAACCTAGGTGTCTATTCAGTTAACACTTAACAGAAAAAGAAAAAAATGTTAAATTTGAGTCAAATCCGTTTCAGATCAAAAAACAGGCAGACTACAGACCAGCGCATTATGCAAAATTGTAAAAAATAAAAGTTAAAAGGAGAAAAAAAACAGTAATAAAAAAATAAAATAGCACACTAGGCAACACATGCTGCAAAATTAAAAAGGCGATTTTAGGAGTAAAAATAGGAAAACAATAGCACACTGGTCAAGACAAAGTGTGATTCTTCCAGATAACACAGAGGTAAAGTAACTTGAAAAGCTGTGGGGTGGACAATGTCCCCAAAAGACTGCAAATAGAACATATAAGGAGTTCCCATCTGCTAAGGTGAGTCTGCAGTTCTTCAGCTGTCTGAGAGTTTTTCACATATTCCATCGCTTTCTGAGGATCCGTGAAAAGCTACTCTGCATTACCTGAGTGATTCATAATCTGGCAGGATGTCCAAAGCAGAATCAAGCTCCATCAATCAAGCTTTCCGTTTTGGCATACCATTTGGAGAATCTGTTCACGAATGTGGTAGAAGTGAACCCTAACGATGAAGGGTCTGGGTGGCGGATTGGGTTTGGGCATGAGCCCGGTCAAACTGTGGCTTCTCTTTCAAGCTCAACATCACCCATCCAAAGAAGGACAATATAACCTAAATTGGTTGTACTGAAATCCTAGAAAGAGAAGTATGTACTATGTCCTTAATTATGTCTATTCTCCACACTCCTGTGCCAGTGTCATGTTTGAGACACTGACTTTAATACAGTTGTCACTGACTTTAATACAATGGGACCCTATCCATCAGCAGTGGGCCTCCACAAGGCAGCAGATATATATAAACTTCAACTGTAACATGCAGTTACAGTTTACATAACACAGTTTAAGCCTCGTTAGCAATAACGGTGGATCTGCCAACGGGAATGAGGTCACCCATCTGTCTTTACTGAAAGCAACATATACAGAAAACAGTAGAGGCGCTTGTTTTTGTAAGAAACCATCTGCCCATTACCCCCTGGAATTCAGCAACCACACAGTCATTAAGGTGGAGTCATACAAATTCAAAGACCAACATGTTTAAAGACCTCAAATGGAAAATAAACATAATAAGCATAATCACTAAACACCAACTGCCTTCAACGGACCTCACAAAAACTCGTCTAGCTTTGTCACAGCTTTTCAACAAAAACATCTTATCATCAGTTACCTCAGCCTCCTTTAGCTTAAAGACCAGGCTTCAGTAAATTGAAAGAAATCAGACTGGCCAATAGCAGCTGTCAATTCATGTAGAAGTAGTGGGAGGGAGAATAAACCTTAAAAAGAGTGTTGTGGTGTGCTGTTCCATATAAGTCCTTGCATGTGAGCATTAATGCCTTGAATTTGATGTGGGGCAGCTACAGAAAGCCATTGGAGGAAAACGAAGAGAGTTGTGACGTGGGTCCTTTTGGAGTGGTTGAAAAAACAAGGCATCCTCCTGCAATTTGAATCATCTGAAAGGGTTTAACGGAGTTGACTGGGATGCCCGGGAGTAGTGCCTTGCAGTAGTTGCATGCAGAAATGTGGTCTGTACAGTTGGTCTATCGAAAGTCACTGCATGGTTTCTGGCTTGGTTGAGTTCAGCTGTACCATAAGGTTGTGGTTAAATGACAGGGTTTTGTATTTTATCTTATTTGTATTGTTGTATCGAACGGTTTGTATCATTAATTGTACAGTATTTGTGTCTGCACCTTTGTAGGTCTGTATGACTTTATGTTCACACACTTATCTGTTGCATATGTTTTTGTGCTGATATGCCTAGTTCAATTTTTTTGTACTTATATTTGGCAAATAAAGTGTTTCTGATTTTGATGAATAAGTTCACCTGAATAGTGTCCATGCTGTGGTCTGAATGAGCAGGATTTATAGGTTCAGGCATGCAAAACAAAAATTAATGTGAGATTAGCACTCACGTAAAAATGTTTTTTTTACTGTCTCTGTTCCCACCCTCCTCTTCACCAAAATAGCAGGTATATAATATCTCTGCATTTATATATTAGGCAGTCAGTTATATGTGTGCTTACATTTAATAACCTTGTTTAAGACTATCTGACTTCACAAAATTTTAAACACAATTTGCAGATTATTATAAATTAAGCCAGCCAGTTCCTTATATAGACATCAACACATGCAGTGTTTCTTCCCTAGTGATGGCAAGTCTTTACTGAATGTGTTTTCAGTTCCTGCTAGATATCACAAGTAAGGTGTCTTCAGTTCCTGCTAGGACTGAAAAATCCACTGCTCAAAGAGGACTTTGAGAGCAGAACTATAAAGGCCAAACCACTCAAAATAAAAATCATTCATCAGCTGTAAGAATCAGAAAGCCAAATTCACCAAGGAGTACAGAGATGAGCCAAAAACAGTTCTGGAAACAAGATTAACCATTAGTACAGTGGTGGAAAGGGCAAAGCGTGGAGGAAGAAAGGACCATGCATACAATCTCTTTGGAAAGTATGCATACAATAGAATGCAACAGTTGTTGAAGAATTCATGAGGAATACGGATGAGCATAGTAAAAATACGTATTAATAAGCACCACTACTAGTAAGGACTCTACACAAAATAGCTGTGGACTATATGACTTCTGGGAGCAATTGGCTGAACAAAATTATGGGCTTCACAGCAACAGCAGTGAATTACACAAACCTTTTTGGTTTTTCTTTACAAATAATTTTGCAAACTGTGTGGATTTTGCCTCCCACTTCAATATTTCTAATGTCGTCCAAAGGTAATGGTATGCTACCAACACTATGTTTCACTGTGGAAATGTTGTTATGAAGGTGAGGGTTAATATCCCATTATAATCATTTAATAATCAATATACCACATAAAAATAAACCACCACCACCACAAATAATAATAATCATAATTATTCAGTTCGACAAAGACAACTAATTGTTTGTCCTTACAATTTTATTTACAAAAATAAAGCAATCCAGTGCAGCACTGTCTAACATTCATTAGAACTAGCAGTTTTACATTTTAAATACATTCTTATACAATCTGATGAATTTGAATAATACCTTTGTGCAAAAGTGTAGATATTTTTTACTTTTACATAGAAAGCTACAAATAGTTCATCTTTGTATGTTGTGTATATCTCGGGATTCACAGATGACACATCAGAGTCAAACATTTTCCAGTTCATCAGACATGTTTTGTCATATGCAGTAGTAAAAAGTACTGACATTTCAATAGTTTCAAACTCAAACACTAACCATAATAAGGAAAAAGGAGAAAAAGGTGTGTACTTAATTGTACTGTCTGGAATAGTGAAGAAATATGCAATTTATGCACAATAAAAGAGACGAACTACATTACCCATCAACCAGGACATCACATGACCATGTCACATGTTTCATTAATGATTCAAACTTGTTTCATGTTTCCCCATCAGCTACCATATTTAAGATCTGCTTTCTTTTGTTGTTGCCATGTTTACCAGAGTTTACATAGTTTTTCCTTGTATTTTCTGTCTAGGTAAACGGTTCTTGAGTTTATGTATATGACAACTCTAAACACTGGTCATTTCTGATTACACAAATGACGCTCTAAACAATCAACAGCAATATTGAGTGCATATACACATAGTTAAAGCAAATAAAATCTAAGCTTTACTCTAAAAAATATTTATGTATACTTTAAATATTTCTAAATATTTATCTAAATTCTTTTTTTACAAGTTAAAGATACATACAGGCCAAAAGGATGTGGGCACCTAACCAAAAACATCTATATGTGGGTCTTTCTAGCACTCTTGCCACAAAGAACTAAGAGACCCTTGTGATGTGTCTTGCGTACAAAGCAAAATCAAGAAATATATGGTTTGCCAAGGTTAGGAGGGAAAAAAACAGAGTGACCTGCTTCTGCTTCCTGCTTCTACTTGACTCACATTTGTAGATACAGTCACACATTTGGGATTATCTGAATGACTGCATATCAGGATTTTTCATTTGGCATCAGTGTCTGTTCTCATCTAACACTAATGTTTCATACTGTACCTTTCCTTTTTTTTAGCAGTATATTGATACAGTATTGATACAGTATATCAATCCCTTTTTTCTGAAAGTATGCTTTATAGAAATGCATTGAACAGTAATCTGTACTTACCTAAAAGTACAGATTATATAAACAGGAATATATAAAAAGATATATAAGATGATACTAAATGAGATTTATTTGCATGAATAAAATGTCATGCTCCTCCACCATTCATACTAACTATGTGTTCATCCACACTTGTGCTCTGTGCATACACAGAGGATGCAGCTGGGGTCATGTAGCTCTTCATACACTGCACATCGACACATAGCATCTGTTGCAGGAGCCTGGCGAGTTGCCTCCTGAACTTTTCCCCCACAATGCATACAGGAATGGATTGAGGCAGCTGTGTGAGTATGCTATGACTTCAGTGACTTCCAGTGCCAATTGAATATTAATGCTGCCTGTACAAGATAGATTCAGGATCTTCCTAAACTCCAGTGCTTTGAGGAGAGCTGCAATGTTGTACGGTGCCCAACAGCAGAAAAAGACACAATGACCATAAAAACAAGATGAATGGCCAGATTTTTAGAAGAATCTATGGTCTGAAGCCTCTGGAGCACCACTGAGTAGCAAAATCCCACAACAATCAGTGGAATTAGCAGGCCTAAAATGTTCATTCTTATGAAAGCTGTACTTCTAACATCACTGTGGTCACCATACTTTGGATAAGCACTACAAACTAGCGTATCATCATTTTCGACCCCAAAGTGCAGTAGCTGAGGAAATGATGATGCTATAGCTAGACTCCAAATGCCCATGCTAGCTAAAATCCCAAACATTTTTGATTGAATTCTTATGGCAAACACAGCATGGATGATAGCCAAGTATCTGTCGATGCTCATCAACACGATAAAGAAAATGCCAGCATAAAATCCAATATAGTACATACTGAGGACCAGCCTGCACATGGCATTACCAAAAACCCAGGTATCCCTTGCATAGTGAGCCAGGAAGGGGAGATTGAAGAGTAGCAGAAGATCAGTGATGGCCAGGTTCAGGAGAGAAACATCAGTCATGCTTTTCATCTGAATGCCTCTCAGGATCACCCACAGCACCAGCATGTTGCCCAGGAATCCGACCACAAAGAAAAGCGAGTAGAGAGCCGGGAGAAAATGTTGTCCAGCTTTATTGTAATTACATGGTTCTGCCTCAGGGTCATATTCTTAAGAGTAATACTCTGTTGTCATTATGCTGTAAAGTATAAGGAAAGAGTTATTAATTCAGTTCAGTTGATTTGTCTAGTACACTTAACAATGGTCATTTTCTCAAAGCAGATTTTACAGACGTATAGATACAGAAAAAATTCTAAAGTTTAAACTTAAGTTACTATTTATCTCTAACATTTATACCTAATGAGCAAGCCTGAGGCAACTGTGGCAAGGTAATAAAAAAAACAAAAAACAGAGATAATACGAGCAAGAAACCTTAAGAGGAACCAGACTCAGAAGGGAACCCATCCTCATTTGGAAGACAATAGACAGTAAATTAACTTAATCATTATACTTAAATTATATCATTAAAAATAAACATATTATTACATAAGTACATGACATAGGGTATTATACACTAAAATTATACACCTTCAGATCACAGATATAATTGTTGATTTATGCACTATAATACAAGGTGTGTCTCAGCTACTTCTTTTTCTTACTGACTCAAACAAGAAGCAATATCAATCAAGTGCCACTGTCTGTAAGTATGGTGTACAGACAATATGTCATGCTAAAAGTTTTTTTGGGGGCTGTAAATTCACTTAAACATCTACAGGATGCCACTTAAATACATCAAAATACATAAACATGACTTTGTTTATCAATAATATGAAATATGCTAAACATACCACATGCCGCACAATGCATTTTCACAAGCTTGGTTTAGTACCTTGTGAATATAAGTGACTGTGACATGTAGTGCAGAATAATTACACTTTCCTTCGTTTCACTATCATGGATATGAAGTTCAATATGACCCAAATTCTTTTTTTTTTTTAATTAATAATAGGGCTGCAACAGGTGGAAACGCTCAAACCAAAACAAAACAACTTCATACTTATTTTTAAAGAAATATGTCCATTCGTTTCAAGTATACTTCCCCTAATTGTAAGAAGACAAGCAAAAACCTAGCAGAAGCAGATGTATTCTCAGTACTGCTTTTCTTGAAGGCAAATTTACATGCATGAAAATATTTTAATTTGCTTTAAAAGTACGTTTAACTCCCTTTGATATTTGGAATTGAATGTGTCCTTACCTGGATGTTACACTGTCCAAATAATCAGAGATGTTCGACATCGTTGGTATTCAGCATTTAACAGTCATACTAGGGATAAAGATACAGAAAACGACAAAAAAACCAGAAAGGAAAAATGCATAAACCAATATGAAAAGTAGGGTAAACACCTGTAATGTTAAATGCCAACGCAAAGTATGAATTAGTATTCTGCTGAACTGCAGAGCCTCTACTTTGAATATAAATCAGAGAAAACATGGAGGTCATCATGAATGCATTCAACAATGAACAAAATAGATATCACACAACAAGCAACACTAAATACAATAAGGTAATAGTTAAAAGTTATATACAATAGTTAGTTATCTGGATCAACACTACCACAACATACTTACAGAATTCAACAATAAAGCCTCAAGTCACAGTCAAATGAGATATGAGATACCCAAGCCTGTTCTTAAGTTTGAGGTTTCTGATTTTCACACTTCTGTTTTTTTATGATGAGTCTGGAGCTGTATACTCAGGAAGGCTTGTGGTTATTAGATGCAAGGTAATATATATTTTAGTCTCAGCAGAGAACTGAATTTCTCAAAATTTCAGCAGTGATATAAGAACTTAGTGGATTAGTCTAACAAACATTTTGGATTGGTCAATGTGTGGAATAATTTTCAAAGTTAGCAGCTCTGATACTATTTCAGGCTACAATAATAAGTTGAGCCTAATACGTTATACTTTCTAAAGCAAAAATGTACACAGAGTATTGTACAACAAATGCTGTTAATAAGTTTTCCTTGAAAAGATTTCATAAGATTATTTATGGAAAAGGCCATAATGTGAAGTATGAACACTTAATAGTTCCTAATACAGTAACTTTAGGTTTTCTAGCACTTTCTGTGCAACACTAAATGTAACTTAGTTATATTGGTTACAGTAGCAACTTATTTACATTTAATCTATGCTTAGTTAACATTGAAAATGGCAAGAAATAACATTAGCAAGAAATATTATCTGATGTTTATGTTTTGATTCTACCCAATTCTACCAAATATTCAGTGCTCATTATTGTAAACTGTGGTGGTGGGCCTGATCTCCAACAACGACGAGACAACCCATCAAGAGGAGATTAAAAACTTGGATACATGGTGCCAGGACAACAATCTCCTCCTGAAGGTCAGCAAGACTAAGGAGCTGATAGTGGACTTCAGTACAGTTTCCAGTACCTAGGTGTTCACATTACGCAGGACCTGTAATGGTCCTGTCACGTCAACACCCTGGTGAGGAAGGCTCGGCAGCGTCTTTACCATCTCAGACGCCTAAAGGACTTTAAACTGCCCTCAAAGGTGCTAAAGATATTCTACACCTGCACCATTGAGAGCATCCTGACAGGAAGCATCACAGCCTGGTTTGGAAACAGCACCAAGCAGGACAGGCAAGCTCTCCAGAGGGTGGTGTGATCAGCTAAACGTACCATCCGCAATGTGATTCCTAACCTGGAGACTATATACAGCAAGCGGTGCTGGAGCAAGGCCAGGAAGATAATGAAGGACCTCAGCTGTCCCAACAATGAACTCTTCTCTCTGTTGCAGTCAGGGAAGTGCTTCTGCTCCTAGAAGGCAAACAAGAAGAGAATTATTCTTAACCAGGAGAATACCTAGGGCCCTTTTTCTGGACTTGCCACATAACACCTACTACCTCAGCTGGACATCAATTTGCAATTTGCTGTATATTGCACATTATAAATTGTGTTATGTTACAGCCTTATTCCTAAATGGATTAAATTCTTTATTTTCCTTAAAATTCTACAAACAATACCCCATAATGACAACATGAAAGAAGTTTGTTTCAAATCTTTGCAAATTAAAAAAAAAGAAAAAAAAAAGAAAAAAATCACATGTACATTCACAGCCTTTGCCATGACACTCAAAATTGAGCTCAGGCGCATCCTGTTTCCATTGATCATTTTTGATTGGAGTCCACCTGTGGTAAATTCAGTTGATTGGACAGGATTTGGAAAGGCACACACGTGTCTATATATTTTGTATAGCACCTTTTACAATGAACATTGTCTCAAAGCAGCTTTACAAAAGAAGAGAAACAGAGAAAGGGGAGGGGAAAAAATGAAATCAAAAATATAAAAAAAATAACTAAATGCTTAGAAATAATAATAAATTATTAAATTAAATTATTAAATTATTTTATTTTATCCCTAATGAGCAAGCCTGTGGTGACGGTGGCAAGGAAAAACTCCCTAGGATGATATGAGGAAGAAACCTTGAGAGGAACCAGGCTCAGAAGGGAACTCATCCTCATTTGGGTGACACTGGACAGTAAATAATGTAATTGTAACTGATTAATGTCCTTTCTACAACAGCAATCAATGGGCCATGAGGAACTATTAGGTCAGTGTAGTTTCTAAGGTCATTATAAACTCTAGTTCTTTGCTGTCAGAAGCTGACAGATGAAATGGCAGATCTGTGATGGTGTGAAAGTCCCCAAGTGGCTCTGACCATGGCTGTCTCCTGGTCCACACAGATCCATCCACAGCATCGGTGGGCACCACCAAGCGACGAGACTCTGACCAGGGGTAGGGCAGTGGTCACAATGGAACTGGCAAACACTGGGAGCTCAGGAGGGGGGTGTATAGCTCGACAGAGAAAGACAGAGAGAGAAGGAGAAAGATATTAAGTATGATTCTGATCATGTGATGTTTAAGACAATGCAGATTATGTGTACAGTAAAGTGCAGGCAGGGACTCCGGCAAGACTAGCTATGACAGCATAACTAAAAGGGAGAGCCAGAAGGTGACAGACATGAAGGCTTCCTGAGACATAAAGCGTCCAACCGCTTCAGTCAGCAAACCTGAGCGACTTGTGAGGGTGGTAAGGCGACAGCATCCAAATATCCCAGAACACCAAACACTCTATGCCCATGAACCTTCCAGATCTGCTCCTTTACCTAAGAAAACTATATATTAAAAGCTTGACTAAACAAATGTGTCTTCAGCCTAGAGTTAAACATTGAGACTGTGTCTGAATCCCAAACACTAATTGGAAGGCTGTTCCATAACTTTGGGGCTTTGAAAGAGAAAGCTGTAGCCTTTGCTACTTGAAGTACTACCAAGTAACCAGCACCCTTTGATCGGAGTAGGTGTGGCGGATCATAAAAGACTAAAAGATCGCTCAGGTACTGTGGCGTGAGACCATTTACTGCTTTATGGGTCATTAACAGAATTTTATAATCAATGCGAAATTTGACTGGGAGCCAATGTAGTGTGGCTAAAATAGGAGTGATGTGTTCATATCTTCTTTTTCTAGTTAGGACTCTAGCTGCTGTGTTCTGGACTAACTGGAGCTTGTTTATGCTCCTACTGGAACATACAGACAGTAAGGCATAACAATAATCCAACCTAGAGGTAACAAAAGCATGAACTTCATGAACTTTCTCTGCATCATGAAGTGACATCATATTTCTTGGCAATATTTCTGAGATGGAAGAAGGCTACCCTAGTGATATTATCTACATGAGCTTCAAACGCAAGAACAGAGTCAATAATCATGCATGTCAGAGCACAAACCAAGACATGTTGGAATATGAAAGATGGGATTTAATTTTTATTGTAAAACATGGTTGACAACAAGACGCCAGAAACAAAAATAAAAATAAACAAACAAACAGGGGTCTAGACTCACGAGGTAAGAGAACGTGGGCAGTGTCAAAGAAAAGAACATAAGAAAACTGAAGACTACCCTAGGTTGCATTTTAGCAGCTAACTTATCTAATAGCACTACAAAACTACACTGGTCTAAGCTAAAATAAGCATAAATACAGGGGGTGGCACCTGCCCTATAACCTAGGGTATCTAAACAGCTGGCATACCTACCTGGTGAAACGTAGGTACATGCACATTCTTACCTGTTCTCAAAAACATGCGAGCTAGTAGAACACACAAGGATGCAAAGTTACCAGGACTAGTAAGGTTTCCTCACAGGCTAGCGCGATTAGCAGAGTTAGCAAAGCTAACGAACAATACACTAACAGAGTTAACAGAGTAAGTAAGGCTAGCCAGACAAAGTGTTAACAGGTATAATTAACAGAGTTAGCAAATTAGCAAACAATAAGCTAAGATAGCAAAGATAGCAATAATCATTCTCATCAAAGGAAAACAAAAAAAGCCCCCTCAGGAAACAAACAAGAAAAAATGGAGACTGAGGCTTCACGGAGAGATGCTTATATACATCAGTCTCTGCCTCCCCTGGTCCGGTTATTGCTCCTGATTTGTCCAAGTTGAGCCACCCCAGGCAACTGTGATTGGCAGGACCTCCACCTGTAGCAGGACAGAAGCAGGAACCAGAAACAGCAGAGGAACAGAGAGAAGAACAATGGGGGAGAACCAAACCGGTAGCAACTCTGGTACATATTGTATTGAAGCACAGATTTGGGGAAGGGTAACGAAAATTTCTGCAGCATTGGTCCCAATGAGCACAGTGGCCTCCATCACCTGTAAGTGGGAGAAGTTTTGAACCTTCAGGACTCTTCCTAGAGCGGACAAACCAAGTGATCAGGGGAGAAGGGCCTTAGTCAGGGAGGTGACCAAGAACCTGAGGGTCACACTGAAAGAGTTCCAGGGTTTCTCTGTGGAGAGAGGAGACTCTTCCAGAAAAACAACCATCTCTGCAGCACTCCACCAATCAGGCCTGTATGGTAGAGTGGCCAGACAGAAGTCACTCCTTAGTAAAAGTCACATGACAGCCGGTCTAGAGTTTGCCAAAAGGCAACTGAAGGATTGAGCTCATGTCTTGTCATGCATGAAACCAGGCACCTCTCATCATCTGGCCAATACCATCCCTACAGTGAAGCATGGTGGTGGCAGCATCATGCTCTGGGGATGTTTTTCAGCAGCAGGAACTGGGGAACTAGTCAGGGAAAGATGAATGCAACAATGTACAGAAACATCCTTGATGAAAACATGCTCCAAAGTGCTCTGGACCTCAGACTGGGGCAACGGTTCATCTTCCAACAGAACAATGACCCTAGGCACACAGCCAAGAAGAAAGGGGTGGCTACGGGACAACTCTGTGAATGTCCTTGAGTGACCCAGCCAGAGCCCAGACTTGAACCCGATTGAATATGACTGACGCTCCCCATCCAACCTGATGGACCTTGAGAGGTCCTGCAAAAAAGAATGGGAGAAAATGCCCAAAAATAGTGCCAAGCTTGTAGCATCATACCCAAAAAGACTTGAGGCTGTAATTGGTGTCAAAGGTCCTTCAACAAAGTGTTGAGCAAAGGCTGTGAATACTTATGTACATGTGATATTTCCATTTTGTAATTGAAATAAATTTGCAAAGATTTCAAACAAACTTCTTTCACGTTGTCATTATGGGGTATTTGTAGAATCTTGAGGAAAATAATGAATTTAATCCATTTTGGAATAAGGCTGTTACATAAAATGTGGAAAAAGGAGGCGCTGTAAATACTTTCAGGATGCACTGAATTTTGAATTACTGTTATTTCCATTTTTCAACTTCTGACTCTATTTTTATCTGACTATTTTTATATAACAAGGACAGTCATAAAAAGCATTTCGGTGAAAGTCGTACTGTCGTATGATTGTGTATGTGACAAATAAAATTTAAATGTAAAATACTGAATACATTAGCCTGGTGATATAGCTGTGATATTTGATAATGGGTTAATTGTCCAGTATGTCTTTAGATGGAACCCAGCACCTATCTCCAGGGTCATCATACTGTTTGCAAACCTTGTGGTATTGGTAGATGTACTTTGTGACATTGAATGAATTGTCCAGAATGTTTTTAGTTGGATTCCAGTTCTTTGGGTGCTGCACATTAAAAGCCAAGTTCTGACATATCTGCCTGGGACAATTCATTGCCAAAAAAAAAAGAGGGCACCCTCATCCACATTTGTTGTCACAGCCATTTCCTAAAATTTCCAATAAGAGCTGTTGTTTCCTGTTTACTGGTTTGAATTTTATTTTTGTGCATTTGTTTATGAATTTATTTGTTTTCATCTCACCTGACCTTTTTCACAATTCTTTGGATTAGCCCGTTTTGGAACAGAATGCAATAACAATAACATTTGTTTCATTGCTGATATTGTGGTTTTCTGTAAGTAGAGATTTCTTTTATTTATGGTAGAATCTAGACTTTAAAATGAAAATCTTATATAAATAATTGCTCTTTCATTTTAAATCACACCCTTCTCAGCTTGTGGACTTGCAAAATTAACATTTGCTATTATGTTTTGCTGTAAATTCAATACACTGAAGTAAAAAGAGAAAAAGGATGCACATTTAAATCATACATTATTTATTTACTACTTTAATGTGCCACAATTTGCAAATGCAGCTGCTTTGGCAACAAGAAAAATGTCTAGATAAAATATTTGATCTGGTGGTACCTTAATGGGAAGAAGTGTAAAAAAAGAGAAGCAAACAATCAAGATTATTATTTAAAAAAAAAATAAGAACATGCACACCATAATGCAACAGTCTGACAGAAAACCAGAAACATCTCTACAGATGGGATACTTTTATCACATTAAACAACTTTCACCATGTGACTTCAAGAAAAAAAAAAAACATTGGTCAATGAGTTTGCAGAACTGTTTACAAAACAATATTATTGTCTGAAATCTTTATAAGGCATCACATTTAATATGAATATTAATTAATATTGTCTGATAAATGACATCACCGAATTATAATGGCAAAACTTTGGAATAAGGCATTTACTGCATTTTTTATTGCATTCTGAAAAAGCTATATTTACAGCACATACAGTCCTGCTCACCATTATTGGCACCCCTTCATTTTATGCATAACCTGTGCAATATCTTCAGGAATAAATGACAATGTACCAAAATTATATCATCAGGATTATAACTGGATGTCCAAAGTAATTAAACAAAGAACATTGTTTTTCAACTTGCATGTAGTAATTTCAAAGAAGAAAAAGGAAAAAACAGCATGGGCAGCAATAAATGCACCCTTCCTTAATATTTGGTTGCACACCCTTTCACAACAATAACAGCCTCCAAACATTTTTTGTAGCCATCTATAAGCTTCTTGCATTTCTCTGCTGTTATTTTCTCCCACTCTTCCTTTGCAATTTGTTCAAGCTCTTGAATGTTTGCAGGGTTCTTTTTTTCCAATGGCAGATTTCAGCTCACCCCAAAGATTCTCAATCGGGACTGAGATCAGGACTCATTGCTGGCCATTTTAAAACAGTCCATTTTTTACTTTTCAACCATTCCTGCGTGCTTTTGGATGTGTGCTTTGGGTCTTTGTCTTGCTGGAGGACCCATGATCTTCGACTCAAACCAAGTTTTCTTACACTAGGTAGGACATTTCGCTCCAAAATCTCTTGGTAATTCTCTGATTTCATGATTCCTGTGATACGGTCAAGGCCTCCAGTACCAGACGCAGCAAAGCACCCCCACAGCATTATGGATCCTCCACCATGCTTAACTGTTGGTACGGTGTTCTTTTCCTTATAAGCTTCATTGCGTCGTCTGTAAACAAACTGTTGGTGCGCATTGCCAAAAGCTCTGTTTTTGTTTCATCTGTCCACAGAACATTTTCCCAGAAGGATTGTGGTTTGTCCAAGACCAGTCATTCCTTTTTATGTCTTTTCTTCAGCAGTGGTGTTTTCTTTGGCCTTGGCCCATGAAGCCCTGCTTGGTTTAGTGTGCGACGTACGGTACTTGTTGAAACCATGACCCCAGACTGTTCCAGGTTGGCCTTCAGGTCTTTGGATGTTAGTCGTGGTATTTTTTCCACCACTCCTCTTTCCCCTACATCCAGGGAGGTTCTTGACAGTTCCATGCTTGGCAAACATCTTAATAACATTGCGTACGGTTGAAACAGGGATACCAAGGTCTTTGGAGATTGCCTTATACCCTTTGGAGGTCTTGTGTTTGCTAATAATAGCACTTCTGATGTCCTCAGACAGCTCCTTTGTCTTCAGTCTCCAGTGTCACAGCAAGCTTTAAGTTTTTCAGATTTTTTTCTCCTTTTGTTTTTTTTTTAATTGTTGTTTATCAGCTCTTTTGTATCAAACACCAGTTCTCTGTAGAAAAAAGGTGTTTCTCATTGATTAACTTTTTCAGGAGATATTCCACATATCTACATAACCATCAAGGGTACCATTAATGGTGAGCAGGACTGTATTTACATTCGTTGGCTACCATAAGTATTTAACCCTCCCTGTAGTGTTTCAACCTGGAACTAAAATAGGCTTAATTCTTGATTGTTTGTCGTAACTCTATATTAAACAAGCCCATAATACTAAACTAATTATGTGGCTTGGTGATGGCAGCTGGGGGAGCCCGAACTAATTTAGGGGTTTCACAACAATGGGGGTGAATTAGTATGCAATCACAACCTTTTTTTTAATCCGGAACTAATTTTAATGATTTAACACATGATTTCACCACCAGCATGTTTCACTGTAGGGATGGTGTTATATATAACAATCCTTGTCACTGAGGTGGGAGCCTCAAGCATACACTTTTTAACATTAGGACAAATCTTTATCTTGGAATGTTACCTGTAAATCACATAAGTGGACAGTTTTGGCATATTTACCTGAATATTTAATATGAATGTAACCTATAAGGGATCAAAGTCACATCCACTAGATGGCATGTCAGAGCAAAAGCTTACCTTCAGTCAAGAGACAGTTTCCACTGTCATCGTGATGGTTGGCAGTGTTTGAGCTGTGTCTCCAGAAAACTTGGATCTGCTATTAGAAAGTAGGTGAGCCAAAAACTGGGATACAAGACAGACACTTTCTTATATTTGAATGCTACATGAGGGGTAACAAGATAATAAGCATTTTTTCTCAAGAAATGTATATAATAGTAGTATAGTATATACTATAGTATACTAAGTATATACTATATATACTAAGTATACTATAGTAAATATGCTATATAATTGTGAGATCAATCAATCAACCATCAGTAGCAATCTTGTGTTGGAGTTTAAATCAAGTAAAATCCAGGCTTTAATCTAAAATGTAATTACAGTCTATTTATGCCATTGAAATCATTTCCAGGTGCCAGGGTACCACATTAATGAAAATTTTACTCCTTATTTACCTAAATGGATTGATATATAACACAAATACAAATTCTCATTTTCCTCATTTTCACTAGGACATATAAACTGAATGTACATTTAAAAGCTGAGTTTTAAAAAAAAAAAAAGATTTCATGTTCCTCCATTCAGATGCCAAGTGAGCGTTCGTCTACACTTGTAGTCTGTGAAGAATACACAGATGATGCGGCCCGGGTCATGTAGATCTTCATACACTGAACATGGACGCATGGTGTCTGGAGGAGGAGCCTGGAGAGGTGCCTCCTGAACTTTTCCCCCACAAACACGTAGAGGAAAGGATTAAGGCAGCTGTGTGAGTACGCTATGGCTTCAGTGGCTTGCAGCATCAGCTGTATCTTTTTGCTGAGCTCACATTCTGGCTCCAAAATTCCCTTCAGCTCCAGTACTTTGAGGAATGCTGCAATGTTGTACGGTGTCCAACAGAAGAAGAAGACCACCATGACCGTGACAACAAGCCGGATGGCCAGTTTTCTTGATGTACGAAGGGTCTGAAGCCTCTGGAGCACCATCGAGTAGCAAAATCCCACAATAATCAGCGGAAATAGCAGGCCCAAAATGTTCATTTTTATGAAGGCTGAACTTCTAACATCATTGTGGTCATCATTCTTTGGATAAGCACTACAAACTGTAGTCACGTTATTTTCGACCCCAAGGTACAGTAGCTCAGGAAATGATGCTGCAATAGCTGCAATCCAAATAGCCATGCTGGCTAAAATCCCACAAGCCTTTGTGCGGATTCTCAGGGCAAACACAGCATGGACAATAGCCAAGTATCTGTCTATGCTCATCAACACGATAAAGAAAATGCCAGAGTAAAATCCGATGTAGTACACACCAAGGACCAGCTTGCACATGCCATTACCAAAAACCCAGCTACCTCTAGCATGGTGAGCCAGGAAGGGGAGAGTGAAGATTAGTAGAAGGTCAGCGATGGCCAGGTTCAGGAGAGACACGTCAGTCATGCTTTTCATATGAGCACATCTCAGGATCACCCACAGCACCAGCATGTTGCCCAGGAAGCCGACCACAAAGAACAGCGAGTAGAGCACTGGGACAAAACGGCTTGCATGGATTTCATATACACATGGGGCTCCATCAGGATCTATTACAAAATCTTCAGTTGTTAGGGTGATGCTGAAAGTTGAGAGAAGAGTCAGTTTTAGGACATGTGAAGCCATTAAGTTAATACAGTTAAGATTTAATACTGCACAATACTTAATGTAGATGTAACCAAGGATAAATGTTCTGTGAGAGTTACTCATGAAGCGTGGAATCTGAGTATGTTGATGTTATGTACAGTAAATTCACTGAAAAATCTTTAGAATATTAAAATCTTGCAGTATTATATCATAATTTAAAAATCATCATCCCTTTAAAATCCCTTTCACATGGAGTGCATTGGAGGAGACAGCATCTTAACTAGAGATCCTTAAATGAGGTGCAAGTGTAGCAGATGAATAATTTGTCAGCTTATCATTCAAACCATAGGAAAGAAAATATATCTGATAAGCAAAATGATGTTTTTAAAATTCAACTGACAAAACCAAAACAAATTTAGGAGTTAAAAATGCATGTTATGATTTCATGACCATGATTTTGTGTTTGGTTTTATTTTAAGGTTAGGTTTGGTTTTATGTTTCCCAATAACTGTCTGTGCCTTGAACATAATTTTTTTTTATAAAAGCAGGTGATGTAGACACTGATGCATCAACTTATGAAAAATCTCGCATGGTCTTAATGAACAACCCGAAAACTGACTTAAGCAGCTGTTTAACCTGACTCTGAATATGAACAATGTTCTACGCATAGAAATAGCTGCACCATTTCGATTTAAGTCACCAAACTCTGAATATGACACACAACTTTAAGTTTCTTTATTAAATAATACATTTGTTTGTTTCCTTGCTTAAAAAAAAAAAAAAAGAAGCTATTTGCAGGAACCTCATTTAATTATGTTGACTACCAAAAAATATAAACCAAAATTTAAATGATTTTAAAGAAAGATTCTAGGAAATAATAATATTAAAGTAGAGAATTCTCATCAGCACATCTAATCTTGATCAAGTATTCTTTCTACCACATCCGTTTCTGTATATTTCATCACTGTAGAGAGTTTCAAAAAGCACATAAACACCGGAAGTTGCCTGTTTTTTTCTCCCTCATTTTAATAGTCCATTAATGTGGTCTTTTTAATAAAAACCTTATAATAAATGTTAGAGAATTTACAATAGGCTTATATCAAAATAAACATGATTGACTAATTTGTACTAAGAAGAAGAAAGTTTTAATTATCATTAGACAGCAATTTATTAATGCTGTTAATGTAAACTCTTTTTTTTCTTATCTCTCAAGCTATTAGTTGAGCCAGTTGTAAAAGGTATGCATAGTATAATAAATTCAAATGTTTAGTTCTTTAGTTGGATAGTTAGAACAACCGTAGTTGGATTGGTCACTTTAGATTTAGACTTTCTTTTCTTTACTTGTATTTACAAGCAAATAAATCAACTTCCCCAAATGTAAGATGACAAGTAAGATGACAAATGCAATCCTTGTAGAAAATTTCTCAAGACTTTATGAAACATGCCCTTACGTAATCCAAGCAAGATTATCAACCTTTAGACTTCTCTCTCTTAATTAAAGACAAATAATCCAAAAATCCTTTAATAAATGTTTATCCTTCACATATAAATGTGCTGCCATATGAAGGCCTCATGTAGAAATAACATATTAAAAAATTGAGGATAAAAAAAGGCTAAATCTGCAAATGACCTGGTCATAAATCTGAATCTGAAGTTCTCACCTGGGTGTCATGTCATCCCATAACGTGGTGCTGTTGTTCGACATCGTTGCCATTCAGCATGAAACTCTACACAGACTGTGGTTAAAATATAGAAAAAGGAAAAAAATAGCTGTGTCAAGTACACTTGTTTTGTTCACCGCAGATTTTTTGCACCATTTGGTAAATGTCAGCTCAATAAATGATCCAATAAGTTGCATCTGAACTTAAAAAAAGTGAAAGCCTTAGCACTGAAGATGAAGAAAAAATGAGATGAAAAGTAATCAACAAAATCAACAACAAACAGCAATCAGCATTAATGTTGCAGATGGATCAAATAAAAGGGGGAGGTATCTGGGGAAAAAATGTTGCCAAAATACTTACAACTTCGAAAATATACTTCTTTGTCAGTCAGCATCAACCTGAATGTGATGTTGGTGATTGAGGTTTCTGGTTTTCTTACTTCTGTTTTTCTGATGAGTGTGGGGCTCTATGGAGACATGTATGACGCTTAGCACTTCATTAGTTTGCCCAGCTAACAGCTAATGCTCTCTTTATGCAGCAGCACTGAGGTTGTGGTTATGTTAGCTCTTCTGAGTTCTCAGGAAAAAGCTGTGGCAATGAGATGTGCAGCAAGAGATAAAACAAAATTTCTCAACCTTTTCAACAGTGAATAAAAAGGAAAGTGTACACCAAAGACAAGCAGTCAAGTGTGACTGGTTTAATAGAAGATTTAACTGAATAGAATCTACGCCACAGCACGGCTGAATCCTCTAATCTGTTCGTTATGTCGATTATTGAATCATTCACAGCTACTGAAGGTAATATATTGTAAATGTTGGGAAACTGCTGTGGTGTAAGAGAAATAGAGCACTTTGGAGCATAATGTTACTGTAAAATCAAATCCTTACTTCTATTCCTTACTTCTAATGTTCTCTAATTCCTACATTTCGATTCTGCTCATTACTCACTGTATGTAATTAACTAATACTAGCTTGTGGGTAAAAACTGTTTTTCTCACTGTTTTTTTTTTTATAAATATATATTTCAGGCCATTTTGATATATTGAGATACATATTTGTGACATATTTCAGATCATAATTCTTTAGTTCTCATTTTAAACACAACTATACAGTAACTTATAAGTTGAATAGAAATATTTCAAAATTCAAGGCAAAAAGTGAATGTAAATGTTAAAAGATTTATATAGAATTGTTACATGGAAATGATATATATTAAGTTGAAATATTATCCTTAATGTAAAAGTTACTTTCATGAACCTCATGGTAAGTACCTCATTCACTGGTACATTTGATATGTTAACCTAGTAGCATTCCACAATTTCTCTCAGTTAAAAAAAGGTCTAAGGATGAACACCTAGTTCAGTAGATCCTCTGGGTTCTCTAGGTTCATATCAGTGCTCTAGAATGCTCAATTCTGTTTGGTCAGATGGTGTTAAATAAAATTTCTATTTTTTAACTGCAGCTCTGATGTCTTAATCACGCCCATCTCACTCTGTTCAGTTAAAAGTGAATATTTTCTATGCTGTATTTCAAAAAACAGAAGTGTTACACAACACAGCACCCTAGAAACATGTACACTGCAACCTACAAACATGGCTGCAGAGAACTGTAGCACAACAACCACTGAGACTGTCATGTTTATGTTCACTGACTTACTGATCACCCACAGCTGGACTTGATCAGACAATCACATACCCACTATATTTAATCTGTATCTCAGCTCATTCAGTGTGCAGAACATGCTCAATGTCCACTGTCCCTCCATACTAAGCCTTTTGATTCAGCGCAGTGTTGATGAATATGACTAAGTTTCTGTTTCATGTCTTTGTCTGTTGCCAAAGTATTGCTGTTTGTGTAAAAGAAGAATTAAATAAAGTGTATAAAAATAGAAAGATCCACAGAATCCGCAAAAAAAAATCAAATAACAATCAACTAACCCTTAAAAAAAGAAAGAAAGGGGGAAAGTGTCTTTCTGTGCCAGTACTTACTGCTTTCAATTCAGTACTAATGCATTCAATTAATTAACTACTGCACTCAGTTCAGTACCTACTTCATTTGATTCAAGACCTACTGCATTCGATTCAGTGCATACTGCTTGGCCATTAATAGAGAATGTACTGATCCATATATATGTGTGTAGATTGAATATAATCTGGACACACTAGATTGGCATTGCCATGTGACCTATGATGTCAGATTAACCAAAAAAACTTTGGAATCTCGACAAAAGCAGCAAGTCATCTTTCAACATAATCTCTTTAACATAATAAACATAATAGTGCTTCTTTATGAATACTGAGAATCTAGACATTCTTCTGCTTTGTTGTTCTGCTTTTCAACTACTGTATTAAGGTTGTATGTGTATTCTGACACAGGTTTTGTATCACCTTCCAAGAATTGCTTTCATTTCATAATATGTCATGAGAAAGAAATTTACTGAAGTGCATTTTCCTAACTACATCATTTAACAGAAATATAACAACAGAACAGTGTTATTGCCTACAGAATGACAGCTCACTAGATGTATTGCACCTTAGTCAAAATAATCTTAATAAACTGCATCATATATCTATTTAATTATTGAAATCATACAAGGATTTTGACCTGTCATGTATCATGTATAATGAGGATGACTAAGCACCACGTCTTGTCAGAACCCAGGAAGGGTAAATATTAAAGCTTTTCCTACATTATTATTAAATGTTTTTTTTTAGCTATATCAGCACAGTCCCTTTACACAAGTAAGCACCCCACTTGAACTCTTTCTGGTGTTAGATCTTATGTTAAAACATGGAACTAACTGGGATTTCATAAAGATTGTACATAAAATAACCCAGAAATAAATGATGGCTCAGAAAGTGAAACAAAAAACAAAATCAAAATTATGTCTAGAGGTCAATACAAGCTCAAGTACTTTATTAAATATTGTTCTATTATATAAACAATGCAGTGATTTATTCATATTCATACTTGGTTTGTTATTGGTTTCAAACCTATTATGAAAGATTTTTTTGACAAAGGGTGGATCTGGTTTCATGATGATGTCTTAGATATAGATCTCTCATCTGCTTGTCACAAAGCCACTGACAATGGCTTAATTACATGAATAGTTGAAATAAAACAAAGTATAACAGCAGATTTTCTGTAAGTGAATCAAACTGCCTTCAGTTTTTTTTAATGTAACACGTTCTCACCTGGGTGTTACTGACTTCCCTGTTCAACAACATCAAAAACTAAATGTTCAAAAATGGAGAAATAGTCATAATCCATACTGCTGGGTAAAGCACCTCTGACATGACATACACACCTGTTTTGTAAACCACAGGTTTCTGTAGTATTTGATAAATGAGTCAGTAAACTGCTTAACAGCAGACTGTACTTAATTTATAAAAACAAAGATGTCGTAGATCAAGATCACACACAGCAATAAACAATCGACATAATGGGAACGCAAATATGGCACCACCATATATTAGCAAATTTGGTAAAAGACTGATGTTTTGCAAGAAAGAGGTGAGAAATGAGATGTCAGTTTGACTCTGGATGAGTAATGACGCTTTTGGCAAATGGCTCATTTTCTTTGCTCAGCTAGCAGCTAATGCTGTCATTTCATGCAGCCCTGATAAGTTTGTGGTTATGTTTCAACATAACTGACTTCTCAAGAAACCGTGTGGTAATGCAATATGACCACATATTTTTTTTTCCAAGTAGAGATTCACTGAACTTCCCAGCATTGCACTATTAAAAGTTGCTCGGCAATACAATGACAAACAGTGAGTTGTTTTAAAATGTGAGTTTATGAGATGTATTTAATAAAGTAAGTGAGTGTTATTGGTTCTCCTCTATCATTTCCTTGGTTAGTAGCCACTGAAGGTGCTGATCCTCATTTCACAGCACACTTCCTTCACGTTGGGACTTTTCCTCGATTCCAGTCCGTTTCCTCAAATCTATTCTTCAGCCTCCGTTGTCCATTTCTTCACTGTCCTGACAGTAACAGAATGAATGAATGAGTGAATGAATGTCTTTATTGTCATTGTAACATGAACAATGAAATCTCATTATATTATAAAACTAAAAAAGGAGCATAAAAATAGCTAAAAAAAATAGTATTTACATAAAATTAGATTAGAGTGAAAAAAAAAAAAAACACAACCATACATTCAGTCATCCATTGCACAATCCCATGTTTTAAATAGCAGCGTGTTATGTTTTAGTTCTATTGCGTGTGGAATAGAAGCTGTTCCTGAATCTATTTGTCCTTGTTTTTAATGATCTGTACCATCTACCTGATGGCAAAAGTTCAAATAGATGGTGTCCAGGTAGGTATCCTTTATTATGTTCTGTGCTTTATTGAGACAGCGGGAGCGCTGCAGTTTTTCCAGAGTGGGGAGAGGGCAGCCGACAATCTTCTGGGCCTTGTTAATGACCCTCTGCAGAGCTTTCCACTGTGCAGCTGGTGTACCACACCCATATACAGCATGTTAACAAGCTCTCTATGGAGAACCGACACCAGCAGTCTCTGGGTGATGTTGTTCTTCCTGAGTACCCTCAGAAAGTGCAGTCTCTGCTGGGCCTTTTTCAGCAGCTCAGAGGTGTTCACACTCCAGGTCAAGTTCTCCTCAATGTATACTCCCAGGAAGCAGAAGTTGGCCACCCGCTCCACACAGTCCCTGCTGATGATTAGTGGTATGATATCTGTTTTCTTTTTTTCTATAATCTCTAACAAGTTCCTTGGTCTTTGAGATGTTGAGGAGCAGGTTATTCTCCCTGCACCACACTGTCAGCCGTTCCACCTCGTCCCTGTAGGTGGACTCGTCCCCCACAGAGATGGTGTTGAAGAGAGTGTAGAGCAGGGGGCTCAGCACACAGTCCTCTGGAGAGCCAGTGCTGATGCTGAGAACTGTAGATGTATGATGACCCACTCTAACTCTCTGGCTGGGACCGGTCAGGAAGCTATAGATCCACATGCAGGTGGAATGTGGAAGTCCCAGGTCCCCCAGTTAATCCTGTGTTAATTAACACTACACACTTATTTTGAAGTGGGGTTAGTGCCACTTTTTTTTTTTTATCAGGGCTTATCAAACCCTGCTTAGAATGGCAGAACTGTCTTTTTCCCTCACTGATGCAAAAGCGTTAGACAAAAACTGTTGCATGCTGTGTATGCAAATAAGAAGGTTAAGCCAGGATTTAGGTGAAATAGTTTGCAGTCAGATTATGAAGGGCCAGGATTAATTGATTAATTGAGAACTGATTCAAAATGAAAAATATACTGAAATAATATCTGAAACATCTCTAGAGCAGAAACACTGGATCAGTGAAATTACACAGAATGACCATAACATTATGACCACCTGCCTTGTTTAGGTGTGTCCCCCTTTTGCTGCCCAAACTGCCCTGATCTGTCTAGGCATGGACTCCACTAGATCCCTGAAGGTGTGCTGTGGGATCTGGCACAAAGATGTTAGCAGCAGATCTTTTAAGTCCTGTAAGTTGTTAGGTGGGGCCTCCATGGATCGGACTTGTTTTCCAGCACATCCCACAGATGCTCGAACAGATTGAGATCTGGGGAATTTGGAGGCTAACACCTCAAACTCATTGTTGTGCTTATCAAACTATTCCTGGGCCATTTTTGCTTTGTAGCATGGCGCATTATCCTTTCTGAAAGGGTGTACATGGTCTGCAACATTACTTAGGTAGGTAGAACGTGTCAAAGTAACATACACATGGATGGCAAGACCCAAGGTTCCCCAGCAGAACAGTTCTGATGCTCACATGCCCATTGTTGGCGCTTTTGGAAATGAACAGGGGTCAGCATGGGCACCCTGACTGGTCTGCAGCTGTGCAGCCCCGTACACAAACAAACTGCAATGCACCGTGTTTTTTGACACCTTTCTATCAGAACCAGCATTAACTTCTTCAGCTGTTGGATCGGATCACACGGGCTGGCCTTTGCTCCCTACTTGCCATGAGCCTTGACCGCCTGTGACCCTGTTGCTGGTTCACCACTGTTCCTTCCTTGGACCACTTTTGATAGATACTGACCACTGCAGATGAGGAACACCCCACAAGAGCTGCAGTTTTGGACATGCTCTGATCCAGTCGTCTATCCACCATCACAATTCGGCCCTTGTCAAAATCGCTCAAATCCTTACACTTGCCCATTTTTCCTGCTTTTAACACATCAACTTTAAGCGCAAAATGTTCGCTTGCTGCCATATATATCCCACCCACTAACAGCTGCTATCATGTGGAGATAATCAGTGTTATTCACTTCACCTGTCAGTGGTCATAATTTTATGCCTGATTGGTGTATATCCTGGAGTAGACAAAACCCCCAGAAAGACAAAACCCCCATAATTTCTGCCTAGGGTATAGGGTCTTCTTTTTTTGAACTCATACCACTGTTAGACTCTAACAGCTGACCATTCTATATATTTAGTTTATTGCTTCTGGACTTTAACGTTGACATTTATTTTGTCCATGATCTTAAATGATTAAACAAATTGCTGTGTCTTGGAGGAATGATTTGTGGCATCTGGGGGATAGGCAGTGTTATTTTGATTGACTGAGATCATCCTCTTATTTGTTTTTTTCCCTTTTTTGTATTTTTCTCTGTTGTTAATTGTTATGATGAAAAAAGTGATGAAAGTGAATGGGCTGATACTTATTAGTTAAAATTTCCAGAACCGTATTGATGTATTGATGTGATCTCTCTTAACCACAGAAGATATCTACACAATCATTGAGGTTGTTCGTTGTCAGTGGAAGGTGGGGCTTAGAGTACATTACCAAAACAAAAGCACCAATGGCATGTGACATGGTTGCAGTCCAACAGAAAACAGGGTTACAGACTTTTGCATTGACGGGAACGTAACTTTCACATAAACAGTTTGTCCACCTTCTCTGTGTCTGCGTTCATGGTGTGAAAGTGAAAAACGCAGAGTATGGGAGCCTCATGCATCAAGTTTCACATGACGCATGAGGCTGTGACAGTGTCCTAAGAAACAAAAACACAAGTTTTGCATATTTTTTAGACACATTGCAGAAATATTGGCACGCAATTACATATAGACGTTTGCTAGCATGTTTTGTTGATGGTAAAAGGAAACTAGCAAACCCCTAGAAAACCCACATGCACACAGGAAGCTCAACTCTGCACAAATAGTAGCCCAATTTTATAGTCAAACTCTTGATGATTTCCAGTTTAAGACATTTTTTTTGTCATCATGACTGTACAAATAAAGGTGAATTGGTTCTAAGATGAAATGCTAAAAATGGTGATCATTAAAATAGCAAACTAGCATGCTACTGTTTCTTCCTGTCTTAGCACATTTATCTTTAACACTCAGTACTATAACTCTGAAACCTAACAACTGCATCAAGTTCTATTCTGAATAAAAAAATTTACCCTTCAAAGATGAAAGTATAAATGTAACAAATAGACAACTTGCTGTTTCACAGCAGCAATTTCATATGTGCACTTGATGAATCATGCTGTCTTGACAAGAAGAAACCACAAAAGAAAAAAAAAGAAAGGAAAAAAAAATCACCCTGCAGATGTAACAGCTAATCCGGAAATGAATATAAATAAAAAACATGTTTTTATTTATTTATTTATTTTTAAATACAGTGAAGCACTCAGCAGCAAATCTTTATAACATGCGATGCGAGTTCATTGTGTGCTTTTGGAATTGTAACACACACTCTAAATTGCGGATTTATATTTTAGTTCATCTTTTTCTTCAGAGTCAGACAGAGACCTATGAGTGAGTTGGAAAATTTTTAAAAATGACTTTCCAGCTGTGGCTGGTGATGAAATGATGAAATCAGACATCAGGATTCCTGTAAAAAGAAAAAAATGGTGTCTTTATTAACACTGTGCAATGGTGTTTTTAGCTAGCAGTTTATGAGAAAGTTTCACTTGAAGTATGCGCATGTCTGCTCTGGTAGTTTTGGGGCAGGGGGCTGCGGTCTGACCCAGTTTTCACACCTCCAAACCTGATACTAGTTTTGAGGTTTGAAATGAAATAAGATAGACACAATGATGAGTAGATTTTTCTTGTTTTACTCCTTTCCTATGGCTGTTTTTTTTTCTTTAAGACTTTCAGGACGAACACTTAAATAGATCACATGATTATTGTTTTTTTTTAATGACATAAATTGTGTATAAGCAGGCTGGATATATGAATGCAAATATTTCTGGATCAAATGGATTTTCATAAATTAGTATAATTTATAATTAGTATAATTTATAATAATAATAGATATTAGTATCAGGATAACATTTGTTCACTATTTGCCAACATTTGCTGACAAGAAATTTCACACAAAGAAAAAAAAAGAAGCGAGATTTACAGAGAAGCAAAAATAACCACTACCTACTGCAAATTGTCTTTCACATCCCACGTCCTTTCTACTGCAATGAACTGGCTTTTCCACAGGGAGAATTTTATTCTGTTAGCTGTTAGTATTTAGTCTCTCATATTGCGACGGGTTTCAAAAGTTATACAACTAAACTATCAGTTTTAGATTCAAAAACTTTATTTGTTAACAAATTAATAATCCTGATACGATGACACTGGGCCTCAATTTTTCAGGAGAAAGTTTAGTTCATGTCCCGTACAGTGCATTAAGGAGTACAGAATTAATGAGGTAAGAAGAGGCTGTCCATTAAGAAAGCAGAAGAGATACATATGTACATCCAGTGGATCATTGAGACCTAGCAAATTCATGCTGACATTATTTCACTGGTCCATATAAGTGCTAAGCAATTAGACTTTCTGTTTTAGATTTATGAAGTAAAGAGTCCCCTTTAAGGAAAAGCAAAAGTACAAAAGATTAATTTTCTAGAATTTTCCAAAAATCATTGTTTTGTGATAACACATTAAAGACATTATCTTTTCTATCATAACTGCATAACTGCTCACTGTCTGGTCTGTTGTGGGAGCCACATAATTTGAGGCTAAATAACAAACGAAATAAAAACGTTGATTTTTAACAAAATGTATAGATCAGATTAAGTTTTTTCTAAACATTTATGGAAGGGATCTCCAGTGTTAGTGTTCTGTGTTCTGCTTCAGGAGACTTTGTGTAGTTTCTCAGCAATGTGACAAGGTGGATTTTTTTTTGGGGGGGGGGGGATTTGTTGTAGTAAAATAAATGAGCGAAGTTGGGGAGGAAATGACTGTCCATAGCTGCTAAAATTTAAGCGATAACAGGAACTAACATTAAATGTAACTACACATAAAAAGTATGATGTGTTATGTAATGAATTTGTAAAATTTCAAAATTGGTGAATAAGATCAACTTTTTATAATATTTAAAAATATTGGTATTCAACATTTTCAGAGATGCACAAAATACTACTCGGTGTCCCAGTGTGTTTGGTGCTGTTTAATAGAGATTACTGATATATACATATAATCACACACTAATCCAAAAAAGAGAAACCTCTGATTTGCTGAAGCTAGCACATAAACACATACAACATTTTGACACCAAAGTACATGACAATATGCGCAACTTAAAAAAAACATTTAAAATTAAACATTAACATATACAAATACAAGCTCACACCCATCTAATGCCAAGATTTTACGCACTAGACTGTGCAAACTGTGTCCCTGCCCCATGTTTACTATACACCAATCAGGCATAACATTATGATCATCTGCCTAATGTTGTGTTGGTCCCCTTTTTGCGGCCAAAACAGCCCTGACCCACCATGCACTGTGTATTCTGACACCTTTCTATCAGAACCAGCATTAACTCCTTCAGCAATTTGAGCAACAGTAGCTCGTCTTTTGGATCGGATCACACAGGCCAGCCTTTACTTTTACTTGTCTTTACTTACTGGCCATCACAATTTGACCCATGTCAAACTCGCTCAAGTCCTTACGCTTGTCCATTTGTCCTGCTTCTAACACATCAACACTGAGGACAAAATGTTCACTTGCTGCCTAATATATCCCACCCACTAACAGGTGCCATGGTGAGGAGATAATCAGTGTTATTCACGGCACCTGTCAGTGGTCATAATGTTATGCCTGATCAGTGTAGCTATGTTTATTAGCTAACCTTTAAAAATCAGCTAAAATCTAGTCATCTTCTAAAATCATCAATGGGAACAAATATGGCCTCAACATCGAACCATTTATCCTTCAGTGACCTGGGCTTTGCATCAATATTTACACAGACAAAGATTGTCATATTCAGAATCATGTTAAGGTAAAAATTAACATTTACACAACTTATTAACATATTAACAAGATCAGTGTGTAGTTCACAATAAATGTTGTGTGCACCTTCAGTGCCAGGTCTGGCCTGCAACTCCCAAGATGCACTGTGACCTACAAATACAGCTGCACTGGACTCTACATCCCAGAATACACCCTCCCTTAACAGTCACCAGACTTCTCATCTGTTTTAAATCACAAGAACACACTCACAGTTCCTCTCTAATGCTGTATTAGTACTTGATTCTTGTTCCTGGTTGGTTCCTGACTTACATCTTCACCCTGTTTGCTGATTACTTGACCTGTGCTTGTTATTATGACCTTGAGTTTGCCTATTTGTTTGGATTTGCTGCTCTCTTTAAAACTGGCCTACCTGCAGAAAAATAGGAGCTGGCATTTTTAAATTATTGGTAGACCTTATAAGCTGTTGAATATTCCAAACATTCATCTTTTACACTGATAGCTCATTTTAGGGGTTGGTCATTTTACTAGATTTAAAGGTCAAAACTCCACCCAACTCTTCTAACTTCATCATTCCATCAAACTTCTGAATAGCACTGAAATCATGTCTGAGGTCTCAATACTGAATAATTCCATCAATTTTGGTATTAAATCCTTCCTACACCCAGGTATACCTCAACTCTGTATATGCAAAGCAGTGCAAATATGTACAGTAAAAAATTAGTTCCTTCAACAACCGAACTTTCAGACACCGACTGAACGTTCATCCACACTTGTGGTCTGTGAATACACAGAGGATGCGGCCCGGGTCATGTAGCTCTTCATACACTGCACATGGACACATGGCGTCTGCCGCAGGAGCCTGGCGAGGTGCCTCCTGAACTTTTCCCCCACAAACACATAGAGAAAAGGATTGAGGCAGCTGTGTGAGTACGCTATGGCTTCCGTGACTTGCAGCATCAGATGGATCTTTCTGCTGAGCTCACATCCTGAACTCAGGATTCCTTGCAGCTCCAGTGCTTTGATAAATGCTGTGATGTTGTACGGTGTCCAGCAGCAGAAGAAGACCAGCATGACCACTGCAACAAGACGAATGGCCAGTTTCTTGGATGTACGAAGCATCAGAAGCCTCCGGAGCACCATCGAGTAGCAATATCCCACAATAATCAGCGGAATTAGGAGGCCTACAATGTTCATTTTGATCAAAGCAATACTTCTCTTAATCTTGTTATGTTCATCATTTGGATAAGCAGTGCAAATTACTTCAGTATTGTTTGTTTCAGTACGGAGGTATAGTAACTCAGGAAATGATGCTGCAATAGCTGTAATCCAGATGATCATGCTAGCTAAAATCCCATAAGTCTTTGTACGAATTCTCAAGGCAAACACGGCATGGACGATAGCCAAGTATCTGTCGATGCTCATCAACACGATAAAGAAAATTCCAGCATAAAATCCAATGTAGTACACACCGAGGACCAGCTTGCACATGGCATCACCAAAACGCCAGGTATCTCTGGCATAGTGAGCCAGGAAGGGGAGAGTGAAGATTAGTAGAAGGTCAGCGATGGCCAGGTTCAGGAGAGACACATCAGTCATGCTTTTCATCTGAGCGCCTCTCAGGATCACCCACAGCACCAGCATGTTGCCCAGGAAGCCGACCACAAAGAACAGCGAGTAGAGAACTGGGAGAAAATGGTCTGATTGGGACCTGAATGAACATGGTTCTGCTTCACCAAAGTCACCATTTAAATAATCAGAGTAGTCATATAGGTAGTTGCTGAAAGTGAGAAGAGAGCACAAATTGAATCTCAATGACATTTCATAATTAAGGTGTTGTGTGGTACATGAATATGCTTGTTTCTAAGTAAACACACAGTAAAAACAGAGCTTCATAATTAATGCAATGGAGTTTGTAAGCATTTCTCTAACTTTATTTCTTCTGTGTTCTCTCACCCTAGAAACACTGGATTCAAAAACAAAAAACAAACAAACAACAACAACAAAAACAGGGTTGCCAAAAAAATAAGTTATATATAATAAGTTAAATAAATAAGCTAAATAAGAATATGTTAATCAATCAATCAATCGATTAATAATTAATTAATTGTTCAAGTGTTTGTGTTTTTATTATTGTTATACTTCTGAACCATACACTCTGTGGAACTTTCTGGCACGTTTTCTTTCCTTTTGCTGGTGTGACTGAATAAGCAAACTAACTGTGTTTCAAAGCAATGTACCCCCCCCCATATATACACTTATATATATACAATTGTTAGATCAGACCCACGTCAGTTTTTGGCTTCTTTTCATTCCAGATTCAGTTTAAGAAAAGTAGACTGGGGTGCACTGGTAGCACTTGTGCAAGTCAAAATGAAATCCTTTAATACATGACTCACAATATAAGTTTCTGAGAAGCCAATGGTACAAAACAACATGCACTATGAACATGCATTGTTCACTGCATACTTGCAAAGAAAAACAGTATGTTAAAAATGTGATGTTATTTATTTAATTTGTAAGGCAGTATTTAGGATGGGCTACACAAACAAACCACGAATTATATGCTGAAACTAGAGGAAACCCTCAATCCAGCCTACAATTGGGTGCAGGCAGGAATCGATCTCTAACCGTGGAGGTGCAAGGCAAACTCGCACAGGGACTTCTATAGCTGACAGTATGAACTATGCTGTCTTATATTGTTTTGTTGTACTAAACAATTGTCATATCTTTGTATGGTTTACATTTCCTTCGAAGGAAGTAAGGGGTCACGCCCCTGTTTTAATGCCCCTGTGCACAAAGGTTTTTAAAAAATGCTGTTAAATTGTTACATTTTATTTACATGATTCTTCTTTTAAACTACTACCATTAAAGACACATATGCAGTTACTCTTTATGATAAATATACTAATGAACAATGTATGATGATTACTCTGTATGATAGATCTCACATTCAATGCACATGATCCAAATTGTGCTTTGGGTGAATGTGTGTTGTGATGAAATCACACGACAAATTTTGGCCCAAATCTGCGGAAAATCTGCAATAATTTTGAAAAATTGATTTTGTATTAATTTCTGCGATCGTAAAATCCTGGCAAATCTGATTAGGCAACAAGCATAAATCTTTTTGTAAAGTCATGTCTAAATGTTTTTATTAGCCAAACAAAACCATCCCTGATTTTATTTTTTTTGTCCATTTTTTAGGTAAAAAATCGTATTTGTATTCATTTATGGATTTCTGTGTAAGTAAATAAGAATGTTCTCCTTGACCACATAATTCATGAACAACTTCCCAAATACACACTTTGAAGCTGATCGATTCAAGACTTGTTTGGAATTGAATTTCCACATGTCATGTTCACGATTTATGTAACTCTTTCCTATCTAGGTTCATATATCAACCCGTTTAAATGTAACTATAAAGGGATCAAACTTACAATATGTTGTTAATTAATAAATGAAAAGAAACAATGCTGGTAAATTGCTGTTATATAAGAAGAAGAAAACAATCCAGAAAGTGCTTTTATTCGGAAAATTGATTCTTTTGCTATAAAGTGATAAATATATCATTGAAATTAGTGCTTACACATCACTAATGCTCCAAAGAAGACATTAAACATTTAATGTCTTCTTTGGAGCATTAGTGATGTGTAAGCACTAATTTCAATGATATATTTATCACTTTATAATAAGTTTTTAAACTAATAAACTTTAAACATTTTAAATATAAACATTTTAAACTAAGAAGTTTAAAATGGTTTTAGTCAACCGTTTAAGTTCTTCCCCACAACATATTGTATGCCATAAATATCAAGAATTTTTCGCACCAGTGCTGTCATTTTGCTCCCTATTTTTGTCATTTGTGTGACTTTTTAACCTGTTTAACCTGTTCACATTACATCTTGAGGAACACACACAGAGGAAGCACTGTACTGAGGTTCTCTATCAAATGATCTAACCATGTACTATAAACCATAACCACATCTTAAAATAACCCAAAATGATAACACCTTTTGCAACAGCTGAAGAAGGAATAAAATATCTCTAGGAAAAAAGATTTCTACTTCACAGACATGAATCTTTTTTGCTTTCCCAGTTAACGTTGAACTTTTCAAAGCTTTTGTATATGAAATAGATATGTTATTATACATATTTTCTGCACTGAACATAGCACAAATAGCAGGTCACCATTTGTAATATGCTCACAACAATTACAATTTGAACAAAAGCGCACTTTTTACTTTATTAAAGTGTCGTTATGCAAATATTGAAATAACCTGCTCATATCTACACTTGCATTATTTCATAAATAGGCGCCTTAGTGTTATTTACACATTATAATATTACCAGATTTTAGAGCTCTTACTTTTGATTATCAGTCTTAAACCCGTCAGTGGCATGGAGATTTGTTGTAACACTGAAATGCAAACAAAAAAAAAAACAATTTACAATGACATTTTTACATACAGGAATATACACCATTTAATGAAATATTAGATTGACAGTTGATTCATTTTCAAAGTGTGTAAAAGAGACTAACTATTACACTCTACCTTTAATAGATGTTAAAGTTTCTCACCTCTGTATCGTGGTGGCCCAAAGACTGCTACTGTTGTTGGACATTTCTGCAATTCAGCAATACTCAAAACAATTTTGCTGAGGATTAGAAAAGAAAAAATAATAAAATGTCAGAAAGCTGTGTAAACTGCCTGTGAAGGGGATGAATGCATATGAAGGTTTTGCACACCACAGGTTTCTACAGAGTTTGTTACCAGAAAAGTGCAAAAGAAAAAAAGTCACTAAATGAAATTACAAGTACGAAAGTGTTACCACACACAGAAGACACAGAGATCAAAATAAAAGCAAACAACAACATCAATCTAACAATATTAGAGAAAAAATACTTACAAAAAATTCAATTTTGATGGACTATGCGGCTCAAAGCCAAAATGTGATATAAGACGACAGGTGTTTGAGGTCTCTGGTTTTGACACTTCCGTTTTGTGAGGAGTATGGGGGCTCTTTGCAAAAGTGCATAACAGGCTGCACTTAATTAAGGTGCTGAGAGCAAGCACATGATTGGCTCTTACCATATTGAAACCAAGCTAGTGGCTAATGTTCTTCTGCAATAAAGTTGAACATTTTGTTTTTGAGCTTGCAAGGCACCGACTGCTCAGGAAGACTTCTTTGTTTGTGAAACTCACACAAGAAGTGTAAACCTAACCTGAAGAAATTTCTCCACAGCTTGGCGTAAATAAAACTCTCAGGAGTGAGAGCTATACCACTGATCTACTATCAGGCCATTAGTGGTTTTCATTGAATGTAAAGGATGTTTTCTATCACTCAGGGTTTGATTGAGGTTACACCAGGGAAGGTGGGTTGTGATTAGATTAGATCAGAGGGTGCGAAGATCACAACTACATTAATGCATTTTTAAAACTCTCTTCTAGGTGCTTGCCATGTGTGTGCGTCTATCTGCTTTTAATTTCTTCTCCTAAGAAAAAAAAAAGACGACAGGATAAAGACTTTAGCACGTTTACTTTCATTACACTGTTTTCAAACGTACACATTTAACATGCGTCATCTCAGTCTCAAAAGCAGACTGAAAATTGCACCTTCATATCATTTGTGGTTCCACACAAATACAAAATAGTCTACTTTCAGGTCACTGGAAACAGAAACAAATTTGATGTAGGTACCAAAAACCTAAACCAAAATTTAAAAAAAATATTGCTTTTTTTAAAAAATAAAAAATAAAAATCCCTGAAAACACACAGTTGTAGACATTATGAATGGAATTAGAAATTAGAATCAAATTTCTATCACTTTAAAAACAATTTTCTTAACTATATTTATGTATTCACATATATATTCACAATCCATACATTTCTGATTTGTCATGATATTACAGAGACTTGGGCACAGTGCAACCTCAATGTGTAGATGAACACTGCAAAAAGTAGAGAACTTGAATCCAATTTTTTCCTCAGGACAATTCCATATAATTCCATGAAACTGCACACTCCATGTCATTTAGCAAACATGTTTATTAAAATGACAGTCCCTTCAAAAACTAATGGAACAGCAAAACCAATTTATTTGTTTGTGCTATATTTGGGTTTGAGATTAAAAGACGGATTCCCTGGCATTTATATCTATACATGGTAAACAACATAAAACAGATCCTTCTGCAACAGGCAAGCAAAAGTATAGGAACAGATAGGACTTGACGTAAATAAGATGTAATATTTGGTTGCATATCCCTTGTCTGCAATAACCACATCAAGCCTGCGAGTCATTGACATGACTGAATTGTTGGTTTCTTCATTTGTGATGCTTTTCCCGGCTTTTACCACAGCTCCTTTCAGTTGTCTTCAGGAAGTGAAATGTCTTCAGGAAGTGAAATGCTGCTCAATTGGGTTATGGCCTGGTGATTGACTTGGCCAGTCAAAAAGCTTCCAGTTTTTCCCCTGATAAAGTCCTTTGCTGTGTTTTGAATTTTTGAGAATGTTTTAGAAGCAGCCATGTAGGCCCTAACAAGGGCACTACCACTACCATGTTTAACAGAAGAGCTGATATGTTTTGCATCCTTTCTTTCTTCACACATCAACCTTCTTCTATTGAAATTATCTTCAAATGGTTGCTTGAGATGCCTCCACCTCTGCACTGTGGAGGTCGTTTGTGAGAGCCCTATTTGCTGTTTTTGGGTTTTTCATCACAGCTTTCATGGTGATTACTGTCCCAGAACTAATTGTGTAACCCATTGTGAAACCCAGTGGTGGTAGTATTCTATATAGTTACCTTTGGCCTCTTGATTGTTTCCAACTATTTAATTTAGTCCTTTCTAGAACAGTGATTTTTGGCTGGATGACTTCATCTAGCTATATGTCACAGTTTACGTTTAATGATACTATGACTGATATTCAAGTTTTGTTGTTGTTGATCTTTCGGCTGCTCCCTACATGTGTGAGGGGTCGCCACAGCAGACCAACTGGTCTGCACAACAACTTGGCACAGGTTTTACGCCGGATGCCCTTCCTGATGCAACCCTCCCATTTTTATCCTGGCTTGGGACCGGCACTGCATCCAGTGGCTGGGGATATTCAAGTTTTGTGATATTAAAAAAAATAATAAGATTATAAAAATGTTTTCCACAAATTTAACCCAAAAAATTCATTCCAATTCAGTACAATTTCAGTTCCAGGTTGTATGGCATTATACATTCTGAACTAGGTTATAATACAATAATGATGATTGTGAGCATGTCTAGACTGGAATGTAGTAATGTGATTATGTAGCCATAAAATCTTTTGCTCGTTGTGCTTGTTTACACTTGTCTTTCAAACCACTATGGTAAAGACAGTGGAAGGATGGGCTTAGTATTTCCTCCTGACCACAATCACAGGAAATCCAAAAACCACCCAAAGAAACCAATATATTAGAAGTGCTACAGTTTGTACACCTAGTTCTCAAGGATATGACAGAGCTGTGGAAAAACCTGAGTTGTCACACACTGTATGATGACTAAGATTTTTTTTTTTTTTACCCCAGTAGACAAAACAACTTCAGTTTTGACAATCATGGCTATCACATGCTGAATAAAATGAATGGTTAAATGAAATAAAGATTTTAGTATTCGGTTATTAGTAATGTTTTAAAATGTTACCATGTAGTTCCTGTGTAATCATTTCAAATATCTAGCTGATATATTAAAGAATTGATCAAATGAGAAATGATAGAATATGCTGTACTAGTTAAATAAAAATAAAAAATTCAAAGACATACAGACAGTTTATTCCTTTTACACCAATTCCTCCTACACCATGATTTAGCATTTTTATTTAGGAAGAAGATACTTCTTACTATTGATTAATTTATATGTTACTTTTAATGTATTGTTATATTCTTGAAACTAATCTTGAAACTTTTCTAGTCCAGTTCTTTATTAGTGTCTACATCTTTTTTCTTCTTTCATTGACCATGCACCTTGTGGTTAGTGTAAACACCGCCATCGCACCACCAACACCACTACCCTGCCCCATCCGGCGTGACACATTGTTCTCCATGGTTTGCGCAGGTCTGTATACATGCTTCCGTTTATCATGAATGTAGCAGTCTTGCTAAAATTCAGTGCAAGATCTGTGGCTTCTTGGTTTCCTCTTTTACTGTTTGTCAATGGCTGATCATATGCCTATTTCATCTGATAATACATACAAAAATAAGCTTGCACACCCCTTTTAAAATGGCAGGTTTTTGTGATGTAGAAAAATGAAACTAAGACAAAATCATGTCAGCCCTCAGTGTGAAATTACAGTGTGTAAGAATTAAGTGAAAACAAAAATATGAAAAAATTTAGGGGAAAAAATGGAAAAATATAAGTAAATTAATCTGGTTGCATAAGTTGGGCATGTGACTATGTTCATAATGAATCAATCACATTCAATTTCTATTCAAAAGTAATGATTATACAGCTGTTATCAATAAAGATGATGATGATGATGATGATGATGATGATGATAACCCCCATCATGATAAATAAATAGCAGCAGTTTTTTATGTCTTCTTGGTTTTGTCCCACTGAAGGTCCGCAAAAGTCTTACAAAGCATACATGATACCTCATTTGTTAAAAGATATCAATCAGGAGAGGGCTACAAATACATTTCCAAAAACATGAGAAGCCCACTGTTAGCAAATAGAAAAAATATAGCAGCACAGTTACATCACCAAGAACAGGGCATCCCTCCACAATTTATAAAAAGGACAAGACAAAAGATTACCAGGAAGGTTGCTGAAAGACCTACAGCAACATCTGCATTATATCATGCTTTAGTGGTGTGTTTCTTCAGCCGAAACTGGGGCTTTTTTCAAAGTGGAGGGAATCATGAATAGCTACAAATCAACAAAGGAATAGCTTAAAAAAAGATTATGTATTTGGATGACCTAGCCAGAGCCCAGACCTAAATCCAACTAAGCATCTGTGTGGGGATGTAACGGTTAATGGGCAGGATCCATTTGTGGTGTAAATCTGTTTATTAAGCAAAATAAACAGAGAAAAGCCAAAAAGTCCAAAACAGCAGGGAATAACAAAGCTGAAAAAAGGCAAAGAATTAAACAAACCAGAACATACAGTCCATGAAGCAAACAAAGCCAACAGAGGTAAATCCAAAAACACAGGTCAAAACACAATGGCAAACACAGAAGGCTTGGTACGCAATAAACTGACAATACTTCATGCTGAATAGCGGCGTGAACATGTTTAAATGTCTGTAAACCTGAAAGCGCAAAACTGAAAGTGAGCTCCAGTTGAGTGGACCAGGTATGCTTGAGACCTTATTGTTATTGGGGTGAGATGGTTTTTGGAGAGATGCGGTAGCTGGCTGGCAATTCTAGACAGGATTAACTTGTTTAGAAATCTTAAAGGGGCCGATGTACCTGGGACTCAGCTTGCAGCAAGGGAGCTTGAGGCATAGATTTCTGGTGGACAGCCAGACTATTTGTCCTGGTTGGTATGATGGTTGTGAGCTCCTCCTGCAGTTGGCCTGGAGGCATTGGTTGCGGACTGCCCTTTCGAGGTGCACATGGGTGCTTTCCCACATCTCCCCACTCCGGTCATCCATGCTAGACACGTCCAATGGTTCTCCTGACCATGGAAACAGCGGTGGTTGATAACCAAGAACACACTGAAACAGCATGAGGCAAGAAGATGCACAAATGAAGGCATTTTGGGTGTATTTGGCCCAGGGGAGGAATTCGCTCCATTGTTGCTGCTTCCTGCTGCAGTAGGTTCATAGGTAGTGCCCCGACTCCTGGTTCAACCACTCCACTTGGCCATTAGATTGGGGGTGGTAGCTTGAGGTGAGACTCACGTTGACTCCATGACATCCATGGCCTGTGAGGGCGTGGCCATTTTAAAGGAGCTGCCTGGTTCATTGAATACTTGGGTGCCACAAACTGGGGGATGTGTGGACCCACTCTACAGTTCATTGACAAAAGATGGTGGTCACATATTGCTGCATGGGAGGGCACTCTATGGGTGGCGTCTCATCTTGCTGGGCATGGCAGATTTCATCCAAGATGTCCCAACGTATAGGTGCGATGAAAGGGTTATGGTTCTGTTTCAGTGCAAATGGGGTCATGTTGATGAAAGAGAGCATCGGCTTTGCTTTTCTTGGACCTGGGACAATAGGTGATGGCAAAGTTAAAATGTGTGAAGAATAGGGCCCATCGTGCTTGCCTCGGATTGAGTCGCTTGGCACTCTTTATATACTCTAGCTTCTTGTGGTCTGTAAGCTCCTGGAATGGATTGTGTGCCCCCTCCAACCAATGCCTCCACTTTGAGAGTAGCTCTCCCCACAAACAAGTCTAAAACAGAAGGCAGTAGCAAAGTAAAAAAAATAGGCAAAGAATCAAATAAACCAGAAAACACAGTCCATGAAGCAAACAAAGCCAACAGGGGCAAATTCAAACAGCAATAAATCCAAAAACAAAGCAAAGATCAAAACACAATTGCATACACAGAAGCAGAACAGGCTTGAGTGTGTTTAAATCGGAAGTGACCCCTGTGACCTGGTGGTCTTAGAATTCAGCAAAGGGTTCCCTCTGGTGGGAAGGAGGGAGAGCTACAGGTGTATTTGTAACAGATGACCTGAAACAGGCTATTGGCCACAAAATTTAATGGATCGAGATGGTTTTTGCAAGAAAAAGATATGACAGACAAGATATGACAAACTCTTACCCCAAAAGAAAGAAAAATAGGAAGTAAAATGTAACTTTTAACACTTTTTTTAGCTCTTTTTGTTAGATGATCCTAATGGAAAAGGTGAGTCAATATCTTTTAATAGTTAATTATAAAGTCGTCTAATATTAGATCACATGTTTATAGTCAAGACAGTTTTATCATTTTCTTTTGCATAGAGCAAGAGTACTGAGACTCAACATATCTCAACAACACTATGTTGTGTAAGAGATAAGTAAGATACATTTGTCCGGGTTAAAAAAAATGTAGTCAGGGAGGATAGCTAAACCTGCAAGAATTCCATTTCCCAGAATACACTGTGGAGTATGAATATGTATGCTCTGGTTTGCACCAAATCAAATCCACTACCGCTAACCTGCTCACAATCACGGGACCCAATCACACTCATCTGTACCCAATCATATGCTATACAAATCACTTTCATTCACAGTCACTTTACAGTCACACAGACACTTAAGTAGATTTAGAAGTAAATTTCAGTTAATTTTGTGAATCTGACTTTACGGAGTCGGCTCCTTTCTAAGATCGCTGTTCTCGTTTCTGACTTCCTGCTTTACATGCTTTTGATCTTTGCTTCATGATTTAGATTTTGTTTTTTGCATACTTTAAATTAAAACACATTTACAGCATGTTTAAGCTGATAGTTGTATTATAATTGTTAATAGATCATTTCAAGAATGAGTGTTTTAACGTGTAATCATTTTGTAATCATCATCATTTTGTGTCAAAACTTAAAATCAAACACGTATACTTAAGAATACCTATGTATTTGAGCTGAGCACTGCCAGATTGATAATGTTGCAATGAATGATAGGAATTTCCGTTGGCTCATCACTATTCCGACACATACTTTATATATTAATGTATTTGGACATGATCATGCAGACTTCCAAGTTTTTAAATGATACTTATCATTGGGTGAGGACACACACAAGGAAACATGCTGAGAAACACCTTGTGGAACTCTGCTACATAACATGGCTGAGCACAGGTTTCACATAGCATAGTACTCAGCACCCTCCAGCAGTTTGCTAATAATACCACAGAAACAGCACAGTGTGGGTATGTGTTGCAAAGGTGTAATGACCTCTTTTTTATCATCAGCAAAATGATAACAATCTACCGGAAATCCTAGGGTGGAGTACACACACTCTTGCACATCATTAGAGCTGATGTAAGAGTCAAGAACTTCAAGAACTTTTTCACCGGCTCCATCCACACTGAGGAAAGAAGTTTTGGACTGAGATTCTACAGCTGTACAATACATTAGAAAACATCTTTATTGGGTGCATGGATGGTATGGCAGATGCCATGAACTCATTAGCAAAGCTCTCTAGAAAGTGGTGAAACACCATAACTCATCACAGGAAACAATCTAAAGACCATAGAGGTTCCACAGTACCTGAGGAAAGCACACATAATCACCTCTGTTACATTTTCAGAACCAACATTCAAGGATAAGTCAGACTAAGGCATGTTCCACACTTGACACTTTAGCAAAGCAGTAGCAGTGTGTATATTTACAGCCATCTTAATAGGTTAGTACATGTCTACTGTGAGTCATACAGTCAACATATGAGTTTCAGCACTGTAAAAAAAATAAAAATAAAAATCATGTTGTGGTTCTCTTTATTTTTTTTTTTTTAAATTTGCTTTCACTGCCGAAGCCCGGGTTTGATTTCCAGTTAGGGAACCAATCCAGCCACTGAGGGGTTAATATAAAATATTGCAACCACACTTTGTTTTTATCACAATTAAGTAAATAAACCGTGGTTGAGAAGCTTTATGGTTAGAGCTATGGACACCAGTAAAATCTGTGCGTATATTAATAAAAAAAATAATCATTTAAAATATTACCTCTTGTGGACGCAATTCTGGGTGTGTCTTCTTGATAGAAATGTCCATGTATTAGATAAACAAAGCATCTAAACATCTAAAGCATTCAATTAGTTTAAAATAGATGAAACTGTAACTTCCTGAGATCAGTGTGTTTCTGTGGCCTTCACCTTTTCTTAGATATTTTCAGTTCTTCTTTCCAAGGAATTTTAGACATGCCTTTTCTAGGAGTTAAAGAGTAAGTAACTGCCATGTAGAATCTAATAACAAGTAGAACCTAAATGGTGTTTATAGTGTTTATATATATATATATGTATATATATATATATATATATATATATATATATATATATATGTGTCTGGAGGGTTTTTTTTGTTTCTTTTTAAAAAACAAACAAACAAACAAACAAACCTCATATTATTTACCTTCAAATTGTATTATCTTGAGCAAGGAGCAGTATTAAGTCTAGCTCCACTTTCTGACAGTTTGATGTAACCACATTATATCAGTGCAGAAATTCTGAAATCCATTATTTGGACACACTAAAAAAAAATCTATGGAGTTAAATATAGAAATATGATAATGAATTAAGTGGGCATTTTAATTAGAGTGCAATAAAAGAACAGAGGCTGCACCACAGGTGGGTTTTGCTTTTTAATCAGTTTATGAAGATACCAAACTTTATCGTTACACATTATGTCATAAATTGTATAATTCAGTGTGATTTGAGATACTGTACATTGCTTGTATTTCAGTAACTTGCTGCATATACAAAACTCATAATAACTGAAATAAGTTTAAAACAAGTAAACATTCAACAACAAACATTTTCTTACACAGAAAATCTGAGCTCAAATAAAACTGGACTTCAAATGCTATTGGCACGTTTGTATTTTACTAGTTAGTCTGAGGTGCGTTCAAGTCAATTTGGTCGGACCAAGATGGTGGTGTACCTACTCTTTGAAAAATTCAAGTTTTAAACTCAAGTTTTAAATGAAGAACAACGATTGAACATCGGTTTTAATGCTTTAATCAACTTATGAAGGCACAGTAAACTTTCTTTTCACGTTATATTGAAATAGTACAATGCTATCATGTCTCATGCATGCTAGCTGGCTTTATTGTAAGTAAAAGTTCATCCCACAAATTTACCACCAACTACTAACATTTTCTGACTGACATGCTCTTGACTCAGAAACTCGGAGCTGAAAGAAAATCTTAATCAATCATAATTACATTTTTGTTTGTGTTCAAGTGCATTCAAGTCGGAAATTCAATCTTTCCGAAGTGACTTCCAATCCAATTTCCTGTCATGCTATAAAATGGACTCCAAACTTCCAGTCACTGTAAAATATCATTCAGCATGCGCTCATTTGCCAAGCCTTTGCTTGTCATTGAAGTCCCGGTATTTAGCCTTTGTTATTTTGCATTTGTTATTTTTTTGAGCTAGGGTGTGAAAATTACCAGTTAGAACCAGTCAGTCAGAAACTCGCGGCTAAGATTTATATGCTAAATTTGTGTTAAATTGGGATACCTGTTAAAGCTAGGTGCTTTCAAAATGTAAAAATGTGTATCAACACCATCCTTATACAAAGCTGAACCATGTACACTTCCTGTAGCAGCTGAACCTTGTGCACTTCCTGCCATATTGTTTCTCAATGGCTACCACTGTATCTGCTGTTTTAAAGAAAATGTGTCACTTCAAACAGCACTGAGTTGACCAACTGTCTTTTTTCTCTTACATTAACTGTTTCTCCTTAAAGTCAGAAGGATTTGCTCAATTCTATCCACACAAGTGCTCGTTCAGTTCCATGTCCACCCTCCCTCTGGCCTTCTAGCACTGCTTGTCTGGTCCCACCATTTATCAGACTCATTAGGGAAGTGGTGGCTCAAACATTTAAGGCTCTGGGTTCCCACCATTGCTCAGGGTACATGTAAAGCATGCATTAAGTCTTTTCAGGGAAGTGGTGGCTTGGTTAAGGGCCTGACTTACTGTTCAAAAGAAATTCTCTTAACAGCTGAATTTTCATGTGAAAACTAAAGACATTACATCTTCCTGAAGTATTTTATTACATTAGCACTTTATTGAGTAAAGGTGCAAAGGTGCTTCTCTTACCGTACCAAAAAAAAAGTTTTTTAGACTAATAATATTTTCAAATCAAGCCATTCTGGATAAGTCTTTCAGCATGCTATTAAGACATGGTCCAGTGGAGGGCAGTAATCATGCTTTTGTGGCATTTAGAAGGTTGGGGATTCTGTTGTGGTACTGTACGCCCCATTTCTCTTCTTCAGATGCTACCTGAGCAACAATGACCACTCACACCATATACTGACTTCACCTAAGTACTAAATAAGTATCATATTCTCAGTATTAGGTCTGTATAAATGAAATTGAAAATTGAACCAGATGTTTATATTAATGTGCATAAACCTTTTAATTGTTGAGAAAGGAAAATAATCAGCTTTGGGCTGGCAGGTGCATCATACACACACATACACACACACACACACACACTGTCAGTTATTTTGTAGCAGTGTAACAATATAAAGTATCGTTTTGGCCGTTACAATGTTTTATTTGGATTGTATAATATTATGTAATATTGCTTATATTGCATTAGGTGTAGTGAACACTTAAAAGACCTCCACTGGTAAAAAGTAGCTTTTCTTTATCTTTAATCAGGAGATGCTACAAGGGATTAAGAAACCTCTTTCTCATAAGCGCAATGCTGATACCAATGCTATTGTATGCTAGTGTTTTAGCCGAGGGTGGTGGGTGGGAAGGGTGCGGAGGGGTAGGGGGGACACTCGGTTTGTCACATGGTGGCAATGGCGTCTGTCAGCTGTAAACAGGAAATCAAATATTTAAGGGCACTGAGGTTAGCTATGAAACTGGCCACCATGTGCAACACAAAGTCGCATGTCACACTTCTCAGAAGTAACTCAGAAATTTAAATTTGCAGATATAATAATCTTCTAGGCAGTAAAAAAAAAGAATCAGAAATACTGTGATACACATCCTTAGGGTGTCATACCAGAGAAAACTTGGCCAGAGTCCTAATGTGTGCTGTTTCATTTTGCATTCTGCCCCATAGTGTTTGTACCTTTTATTTCCTGGTATGTGTCTGGATCAAACAAACAGTAGGCCTTGTGTATGAAGCTTTATACAAATGGATTTAAGCATAATTTGTTCATGTGCGTTCTTTGAAATGCAAAATGATATTCATGAATATCCAGTAAATGTAAATTCATATTCAAAGGAAGGTGGGCTGGTCTGTGCAGATAATGTGATTTTACTAACAGAGTTAGCACATGATGAGTTTCAGGTGCTGCATAATATGTTAAATTCTGTGGAAATTTTTTTGTCTTGTTTTCACTTACACAAACACATTCACACAATCAGGCCCAATGTGACATTAAGCATGTGTATCAATTTTTCTCACAACTAGTGAAAAGATTCCACACAACAAGCTGCTGTTTTTGTTACAGAAACTTTGCTGCAGACCACATGGAAAAAAGTTTACGTTTTAATTACTCACTTGTTCTGTACCCAGCCTTTGATTAGAGTTAAACCAATGAAAAATATATTGTCTAAATAATTTATAAAACATGTTTGTTTCTTCGTTACTGAACATGTTTTCTCTTTAACACTTAATGCTTCCTCTTTAGTTTTATTTTTTTAGGGAATGCAAAAGTAGAGGAGCAGAAACTCATAAAGTAAATAACACTTAATATTTGATTACATATTCCTTGCTGGTAATAACCGCATAAAGTTTGTGACCTATTTACCTCCCCAAACCTTTGCATTCTTTTTGTTGTAATGCTGTAGGTTTATACCACAGCTTCTTTCAGTTGTTTGTTTTTTGGGGGGGGGGGGGTTGTTTTTTTATCCCCACAATAAAGTTCTTCTTGTGTTGACAGTGTGTTTTGGATCATTGCCTTACATTGCATGATTAAGTTAGATTTAGATTGGATAAGTTACAATTAGATTGGATGCATTTCTCTAATTTGCACCCATTTTCTAATTTGCATGTTTCTGTAGAATTCGATCTGCTGCTGCCATCAAATGTTCCATCATAAATAATGAGTGAGAATGTTCCAGTAACAGCTATGCAAGCCCAAACCTAGACAATATCACCACCATGTTTCACAGAACGGCTGGTATGTTTTTGATCATGAGTAGATTCTTTCTTCCTCCACACTTTGGCATGGATTCATCTTGGTTGCAGAACTTTTGTAGCTCACCTCTGTATTTCCTTTCTGCTCTTGAAGACTTCACCCCTGCTTTGTTGAGGTTGTCAGTGATGTCACTGACTGTCATTTTGGGGTTTTTCTTCACAGCTCTCGGTGATTTTGTCATCAAATGCTGGCTCTGTCCTTGACTGACCTATCTGTGTATGGTCAAGAGCTAAGCTAAGACTTAGTCAACTGCAAGCTACTGAAAGTTGATTCAAGACATTTAAGAAATTGTTTAGAAACATTTAGGAAAGACACAGGTCTTGGAGAATGAAATACCTAATCTGCTTGTTCTCACTGATATATACAACCTCAAAGATAAATTACAAACAGACTTATAGTAAATGTAATTTGTATCATGTGGAAATGAGATGTCGTCAGATGCGTACTGTAAGGTACGTGTGTAAAAGGAAGACGGATGTGGAAGTGGTTGAGGGCGGCTGTTAAAGTGCAACAGCCTCAGACAGGGTAAAAACCTGTCACAGAGTCCAGATCTTCTGGAATAATAACTATTACAAAACAATTATTACCATGTTATCTCTGTTCCTGGCTCTATTGTCTGTAGAGCAGATTAATTTTGGTAGCTCCATTTTTTTTTTTGACAGATTCCATTTAAATGTCATTACTCAGCTCATTTTAGTTAACAATTCTTGTACATTTTTTGTGTGAATCAGGTTTCAGGCCACAATGACGCAGAAAAAAAATTCATTTATCTCCTCAGAATGCGATATCTAATGGTTTCCAACCATATGGCAGGTTACAAAAGGTCAGAGCTTCTATGTTCGTTTTTAATGATCAGCAGGAGCTTTATTAAAATAGAATTTCTGCTGAATGTATTCTAAATCTCTAGAAGTCTAGATAATACGTTTGATACCTCATTGTTAATTCTACAACTTGTGCATTGTGGATGCTGGTAAAATTCTCTTTAGAATGACAACACGCGTCATCTGACTTCTCAGAACTGCATCAGAATCAGGTCTCTGGTGTTGATAGCTGGTGATAAAAATCAGAAGTTGTTCAAAGCAAGGATGTGGCCTGTTAATCTACAGCTCTATCTTCTTAAAATGGAGTTGCTGGTGCAGGTAAACACTGCTCTCTCCACTGGCATCATTTGAACTTTATTAGAATTGTATGCTGTGGGAATTTCCATTCCACTCATTCTGATGCACATTTTGCATTTGCATTTAAAAAAAAGAGAAGAGAAAATAAATGCCAGAAAGAGATTAAAACTGCAGTGTGTATGAAATTGCAGAGTGATGGAAAAAATGTGACACCAAGCAGAGTTACTTGTTGTTACTAAAGTTGTTGATTTATTTTCCAATCAAACCACATGCTGAAGTTATTTATTTAACAAAGGCAAGACTTCCAGTTTTCTTTAATTACCAATATTGGGTGGTTGGAGAGTTTTAGGACAGATAGCACACAGTAGCTAGTATTCTGCTAGCTACATGTCCAGCTCCCAATCATTTCAATACTGCTAGCTAGCTTATTAGCTAAAAAAAATACTTGCCTGTGGTTTGTGTCACAGTAACTGTGGCCAAAATTTGCAGACTCCTGACTATCACATCCATCTGTATGCCTTCCCCAAACAGTTGGAAAGCACCTAGTTGTATAGGGTGACTTTGTGTGGTTTAGTTGTAACTGGAACTGAAAGGCCCAAACACTGTTCCAGTATGATGTTACTGACAAAGTGAGCTCCATGAAGACATGGTGTGTTAAGTTTGGTGTAGAAAAACTTGAACAGAACTGCACGGAACCCTGACTCAACCCCACTGAACATATTTGAGGTAAACAGGAACTGAATCCTTCTCATCAAACAACATTGCTTTGATATCACTAATGTTCTCGCAGCAAAATGATCACACATCTATACAGCCATATTCCAACCTCTCCGAGCCTTTCCCTGAATTAGATTAAGTAGATTAAGGCATGTGCAAACTTTTGGCTGTTCCTTAATTGTAAGTCCCTGTGTGCAAGGTTCTGTTTAGTTATTGTGAAAACATGGTGCTCATTTTAAATTTTTCAAAATTTGTTTATAATTGATATTTCTAATCAGGCAGTTTTTATGCTTTCGGTTTGTTTTTGACTGACCGATGCAGTTACCCAAGATGTTCCTTGTTCACCCATTGAGTGACATTATTTAACTGGCATTTAGTGTAGATCAAAACTTAAACATGCTGCCAGACAATATTTGCATGACATGATAATCAAAGTCAAGGATGTCAATAGTACTTCCTTTACATACTGATGTCTATTCCTACTTCCTGAAATATCGTACTGTAAAATAAAGATAATTTAGTAATAGTTTAGAAAATCTCTTGCTCTAAATGCACCTTTGTATGATATGCATATTTGTATGATATGCCCCTTTATCTGAAGCTGTGCTCAAACTCCAAAGGAAAGCAACTATTAAATGAATTCATAGTAAAATGACTGATTTGCACTCTCTGAAGAAGGGTGAGCACTAGAATGTACAATTGCTGGTAAGGTGCCTGTGGTCACAATCTTCCTTACAACCTCACCAAACCACAATGGATGCTTTGAGCATAGACTCACACCACCCACCCACACATATACATAGAAGGAACCAGCCAATGAAAGGGCTCCCAGTGGTGTACAATTTACTAACTGACATCTTTATTCTTCTTAGGTTACAATAACAGAGCAGACATAGATGTATGCGTAACACTTTTACAGATTTAAGCTTTTTCTGTCAGTCTTTTTTTTGTCACTGTTTTTTTCTTACATGTGCACCACCAAAGTTTTCTTGTAGGAATAAAGTCATATGCAGGAAATCCGGTTCTTACAGTTTCGTGCTCTACAGCAAATCTTACAAAACACTTGGCTTTGTGGCTTTATGTAAGGAGGGGTTAAAGTATGTGCATCTTGATGATAAAAACATGACTGTGCAACGATACTGTACTGTACTGTCTTGACAATTAAGTGATTCTTTCTTGTATTTTTTTATATTGTAAAAATGCACACTTAATCGTAATTATTTATATTATTCATATATTAACAATAAAGGAGGAGTCACAGAATGTTAAACCCTTGATATGTATTATGCTGTTTATATATCGGTTACAGCATATAATTAAATTTAGATCATGATTTTGACGGAAGATCACTCCGGTATTTCATTCCAAATAGCATCATTTTCATTTTTTAAAGATTTTTCTTAAGACCAAAGTCAATCAAACCCATCTCTTGTTAGACCTCCTATGGGTATTATTGATATAGGTTTAATATAGTAAAATACAGTATTTCCTAACATGGAAGCTTACAATCTTCTTCAGTAACTGCTTTATTCTGATGTTTTCTGGAAAGTTTGGATGTAAGGCTTGAACACACCCTTAATCCCTTAATAAGAAAGTAGTCCATCTCTCACAGTGTGTTTTTGGAAGGTTGGCAGGAAACAAAAACCCCAAAATAAATGTTAACGCAGAAAGTAGCCCGGGCTTAGGATTCTGGTGCCCGTATTCTGGGGTTTTGGGGCAACAAACTAATATGCAGTAGTCACTTGTTTAGGAAAAAAAGTATGCACAGATTTTCGACTCCAGTCATGACTTGCATAAATCCGTAAATATATACAGAGGTTAGAAGAACTGTTCTCCTATAAAGGTGTATTGGAGGTTTCGTTTTCTGAGGTTTTGGAATACGTGGATGCCGGTTTGTAAATCTTTGCGCAAAGCAGCCATTTTGAAAACTCTCTGGCCAGAGATTTCCGGAATTTTTCCCCAACAAAAGCATAGATCACAGGATTGATACAGCAGTGGGCTAATGCAATGGTCTCTGTCACTGACAAGGTGGTATTTAATCGTCGGCTGCTCTCGCACGAATCCCAAATTTCCAGGTCCTGCAGTGTCTTTAAAAACACTGCCACATTGTATGGCACCCAGAAGACCACAAAGACTACAACGATGGCAAAAATAAGCTTTATGGCTCGTCCTCGCTTGGAGTTCTTTGTCCTCCTGAGCACCAGCAGGATCCTGATGTAGCAGTAGATTGTGACTGGCAGCGAGATGAAGAGTCCTACTGTATTTTGGCTAAAATTCAAGAACAGCTTCCATGTCTTGACCGATCCTTCTCTGATATCCCAATCACACTGTGTGTTGTTCTCTGTATCTTTGATCATGTTGTGGAAAAGGGCCCCTGGGAAGGCAGCACAGAAGGAGATGGTCCACATGATAAGGCTGGCCATGATGGCGTAACGCAAATTCCGTGCTCCCAGTGATGCCACCGCATGAACAATGGCCAAGTAGCGGTCAATGCTCATGAGCGTCACAAAAAGTATACTGCTGTAGAAGCCCAGCTGATAGGTACTGACCATAAGTTTGCACATGGCGTTGGCTTCAGATAAATGGCCCTTGTTGTAAAGTGCCCACAAAGGCAGCGAGAACACTGTGATTAGGTCGGAAATTGCCAGGTTCAGCAGGCACACGTCTGTCATGGTCTTTATGCGCATGATCTTCAGCAACATCCACAGTATGGTGCTGTTACCCAGAAGTCCAAGAGCAAAAACCAAGTAGAAGATGGCCACCATAACAGTCAGGTTCAAAGCAGGCTCAGTATAGCAAGGCTCTGTCTCATCATAGTAATAATACGAGCTATTTGTGCTCATCTCCATAGTGGTCATTCTGAAATGAACAGAAATAGACTTGTTGTTTAGTGAAAGTGTAGTGAGTAGAAGTTGGGGGAAAACCTCCTTATACTTTATAAAGTCATTCATTTTCATGTTAAGTAATAACTGAAGTTTTATTTTACACAGGGGGAAAAAAGTGTATGACATTTCAAACTACTACTTTTCATGATCTTTTATCTCTGCTGTAAGTAATATAAAAAAAATTCCAAATGCTGTTTTTATTTTATTTTATTTTTCTTCAGCTTTGGAAAGAGTTTTCACTGTGAATGGTAAAATAAATGAAAAGATCTTATCAAATATGTGTATAGGTTAAATTGTTTTTTATTAAAAATTGGGGTTTTGTCAGATATACATTTCTTATTTTCTATCCAGGTAATGTACATTTTACTATCTATTTACTGAAATCTTCTTAAATCAGTTGAATTTCTGGGTCTGAAGGAAGACCGTTAATCACTTTTTCTGTATTTATATTATATCAGCTCTTGATTAAATTTAAATGCTTCTCGCCTAATATTGGAAGCGACTTTTTTTATATCTTTTCTTCCAGCTGTGCACATCAGACCACAACATATGCTCCTTCTATAAACCACAGGCCCCTTAATGAGCCCACCACAATCCTTCTACTCGTAGACATTTGTTTATCATTGTGGTTTGATCTGTAGTTCCTGTATTATAATCACTTGACAACTGGCACATGCAGCTTAAGGCATGAGATACAGATTTAGAATTTAGGTTACCTTTCTGTACTCCCAGTTTGCTTCATATTGGAAATAATCTGTTGTCCTTTCTGTTGTTCTTTGTTGTCCTATGCACACATGCGAGTGAGACGAGGGCATTTCAACTTGCTGTTTTTCTTGAACTCTAGCTCGAGCAAATTTCCTGTTAAATGTGGCCTGTATGAGTATGTGCATGAGTGTGTGTGTGTGTTTTTTTCTGTGTCTCTCTGAAGTACAAGGGGAAGATGAGGTGAGACTTCCTGCCATTTGCACATTAGCTTGTCTGGATGCACTGCAGAAATCCCAGCAGAAGAGATAAGATGGCGTATGACTCATTTAAGCTCAGGCAGTGCTTTCTATTCAAAAGTTATTTGAGCTCCCCCACCCACAGCATTACTCCTAGAGAACAGTAAATGATATGGTCAAAAGTCAAAGGCCACCCACTACAGACTTCTTTCAGGCTAATGTCTTAGCAATTATTTTTATTTTGACCTTTAAAATCCAGTCATCATTCTGCTTCCACTACATCGGAAGCTGTGTAATCAAATCAATCTTTTACCACAGAGGACCATCTGCTTTTCCTCTAAATGGCCCACATCGACCACTAGATAACTAAGCAGTACCATCGTCAGAATTATTGTCAATGCAGCTCAACTGCTGAATCAGACACCCTGTGGAACTTTCTTGAAAGCTGTCTTCTGATTGTGACTGAGCAAGCAAGTTAACTACATATAAGAAGTATAAGAATATAAGTTCAGAATATGCAGAATATAAGCTCTGAATAGTCAAGAAAAGTATATAGTATTACATGGCCATTGCTGTCAAATGTAGTTTAACACTATGTTTTTAATAATAATAATAATAATAATAATAATAATAATAATAATAATTATTATTATTATTATTATTATTATTATTATTATTATTATTATTATTATTATTAACAATAATTTATTATAGTTATATTCTGTAACAGTTGCTGGACAAACTATCAGAATCTGTTAGAAACCTGGGACACTATCTCTGAACTGTGTGATTCTGGAGTTCTAACTGCCTTTACATTAAAATATTGCTATCCAGATTTTTAGTGCAGTAGACCTTGGATACATGGGACTGGTATCTTCAGCAGGCTAGGTTTACATATTCTTTCTTGTTCATTCCTCTTAAAACAATGTCCAAAACCATGGAAGGTCAGAAGACCTGTTATAGTTTATTGTATGCTATTCAAGATTCAAAGAACTTTATTAATCCCAGGGGGAAATTCCTTTGCCATGTTACAGTTGATCTAATAAAAATGGAAGAGAGAAAGAAAGAAATATATACTCTAAACAAGGAGAAGACTGATAAGAAAAGAAATAAAAACAAGTAAAAATAAACCATAAAATACATTAAATAAATAAAAATGCTGTAAAAAATAATAGTGTTGACTGTAATATTGCACACAAGGATTGTAAATTAGTTATAATTTTAATAAGTTATAATGATGAAGTTGTTACATGAAAGATAATGGTGAAATGCTCATAATTACTATTGCACCCATTATTGATTATTGCACATGAATTTGCACATGAAAATGTTCCAACACTTAAAGGGAGCAATTGTACAGTTTAATTGCCACAGGGATGAAAGATCTCTTAACATGCTCAGTACAACACTTGGCAGTGATCAGTCTCCGGCTGAATGTGCTCTTCTGATTAACCAGCACACTGTGTAGTGGATGAGAAGGGTTGTCCAGGATTGAGTGGAGTTTTGACTACATCCTTCTCTCAACAACAACGTGAACTGGGTCCAGCTCCATGCCAAGTACAGAGCTAGCCCTCCTGATTATTTTGTCCATTTCTCTCTGCCACTTTCATGTTATCTCCCCAACAGGCTGCTGCATAGAAAATGACACCAGACACCACGGACTCATAGAACATCCACAGTATGGTGTTGCAGACATTGAAGGACGTGAGCCTCCTCAGAAAGTACAACCTGCTCTGACCTTTCTTGTAGAGCGCTGTTGAGTTTAGTGTCCAGTCCAGTTTGTTGTCAATGTGGAGTCCCAGGTATTTGTAATCCTCAACAATCTCAACTTTCTCACCATGGACAGACAAAGGAGAGACTGGGGTTCTGGATTTTCTAAAGTCCACTACCAGTTCCTTTGTTTTCCCAACATTGAGCTGTAGGTGGTTGAGTTCACACCAGGCGACAAAGTTGTCTACTGCTGTTTGATACTTTAAGGTGTTACCTCCCTGAGAACATTTGACAATCAGAGAATTTCTGATTCTGGCAGGATTCCGAGTTGTGTCTGCACTACCTGATGCATACATGGTGATGCCTGATGGTGTTAAAAACAATAGAGAATTTGAAAATCATAAACCTCACAGAGCTCCCCGGTTTCTCTAGGTGGGTGTAGGTGTGGTGAAGCAGATGGATAATGGCATTGTCCACTCCGAGTTGAGGCTGGTAGGCCAACTGTAGGGGATCAAGGAAGGGTTTGATGAGGGGTTGAATGGAACTGAGGATCAGTCTCTCAAAAGCTTTCATTAAATGAGAGGTCAGCGCTACAGGCCTGTAATCATTAGGGGCTGTGCTACCTTTTGTACTAGGCATGATGTTTTCCGCAGAACTCATGAAGAACAGATGCAGGCATAGGTTGAAGATGTTTTGGAGTACTCCACAAAGTTGGGAGACACAGGCTTTCAGTATTCTCAGGCTGATTCCATCTGGGCCTGCAGCCTTTGAGGGGTGAAGCCTGCTCAGTTCCCATCTCACTTGATCCACTGAAATAGCGATGGTTCCACAGGAACTGAAATAGTGGCCACTACCTGAGGGGGATGAACTGGTGAGCATGTAGTGGGGCAGAAGGAGGGTTGCATCTAAAGCTTGACATCAAATCTATTGAAGAATAGATTAAGCTCATTTGCATAATCCATATTACCCTCCATCACCTGGCTGCTGGTCTTGTAGCCTATGATTGTCCTCATCCCTCTCCACACCTCCCTCATGTTATTATGCTGCATCAACTCTTTTCCGGTTTCCTCATGTACATCTCTTTTCTCTCCTATATTTTGACAGACAGCAATTTTTAAGCCCTCTTGACTTCCTCCCTGTCTCCAGACCTAAAAGCCATCTTTTTATCTTTGAGTGCGGCTTTAATGTCTTTGGTAACCCAGGGTCTGTTGTTGGGGAAGCAGTGGATGGCTTTTAGGGGCATGCAGATGTTGACACAGAAATTGATATATTCCGTGATGCAGTCTGTCAGTTTGTCAATGTCCTCACCATGTGGCTCACAGAGTACCTCCCAGTTTGTAGCCTCAAAGCACTCCTGCAGGGCAGCATTGGCTTCATCAGACCATTTCCCCACCTTTCTGACATTAGCAGGTTGCCACTTAACCAGTGGTGTGTATTCTGGCAGAAGACAAATCAGGTTGTGGCCTGACCTTTCTAGAGGGGGGAGGGCTGAAGAGCTATAGGCCCCTTTAACATTTGAATACATCAAGTCTAGGGTCCTGTCACCTCAATCAACATATTGCATGAATGTGGGAAATGTGTTCGTGAGGGAAACTTGATTGAAGTCACCAGAGATGAGCTACAGGGCGTCAGGGTGTTGAGTGACAGAGTGTATGAGGTCACGTGTGCGTAGCATTCGCGGATGGTGGAATATAAACGCTATGTTTTACTGTTGAATCTCTTTAAATCAGAACAGTTTGATCCTTTTAGTTTGAAGGACGAACTTTAGTCACTCTTTCTGCTTTTATATTATGTATTTATGTTATTGGTTTCACCGTGATATTGGAATGCAACTTAACAAAGGTCTGAAATCTTGGACTGTGAAAACACATGCTCACATTCTTCCTGCTGTGCAAATCAGATGACCACGTAAAACACAAGCCCATTAAAGAGCCCACCACAATCCTGTCGCATGTAGATATACTTTTGCAGCAATTTGGCAGACAGCCTTATCCAGAGCGACTTATATTTATCTCATTATTACAGCTGAGCTGATTGAGTGATAAGAGCCCAGCAATGGCCACTTTTTTGTCCTTGGATTCAAACTCACAACCTTCCAATCAAAAGTCCGACACCTTAACCAGTGAGCTAACATTTCCCTATATTTCCAGTGTCTGTGGTTGAATGTATAGTTGATGTTTTATGCTTGCGTCACAGCTATTATACTTACAGCACAGGCTTCCTACCTTTCCAGCATCTCCTTGGATACCAAACCACCACTGTTTTCATTATCCGGTGAACCTCCCATATGTTGATGAATGAATGAGAACAATACCAGCAGATCAGAGAAATAGGACATGATAATCTCCGGTGAGTGTGCTATAGGAGAAGTCTCAAGCCAAAATCTTGATGTACAGTAATATTCCATGGCTATCACCTTCCCCTGAAAATCCCATGGTGCTCGTTAAGATCTTGGTACAAAATACTTTTTGTTTTTGAGATGTCCTCTGTGATGAATGAGTTTTATAATACTTTCATATATTTAATGTATGACAAACAACTGAAGAAATTACATTTTAAGAAATATGACATTTCATTTTTATTGACAAATATTCAAAAATCACCATGTTCAGAATTATTCATACCCTTTATATTACAATGTTTCAATAACCAAAGAAAAGCCTTTGTTCTAAATGACAGCCTGCAAACGCTTCTTATAGGTCATCACAAAATTTGTACAGGTCTGCTGCGGAATGTTTCCACACTCTTCCTTCTCAAAAGCCTCCAGTTGTTTAGAGATTGGAAGGCTTCCTAGCCCTGACCTTCAACTCTCTCCACAAATTCTCAGTTGGGTTCAGGTCAGGGCTCTGCCACTCCAGAACATTTGTTGTCCCTGAACCATTGCTTGACCACTCGCACCGTATGCTTCGGGTTATTATCCTGCTGGTAGGTCCATTTCAAGATTCAAGATTCAAGAAGCTTTTTTTGTCATTTCAACCACATATAGCTGACGCAGTACATAGTGAAATGAAACAACATTTCTCCAGGACCTGGTGCTACATAAACATACAACATAAAGGTTAAACACAAAAAACAAAACAGAACAGACTTTTGTCCTAGCCACATAAAGTGCAAAGTGTACAACTAGGTGCAAACAGAGCAAAGACAACACAATGCAAAAAGTAAGTACAAAAAGACAACACAAAAAACAGGACACTTAGCGCCAAACAAGCTATGAAACAATGAAATGCAATGTGCAAAGAAACGTAAAATGAAATGAAATAAAATGAAATGATGTACAACTTGAGAAACTGTAGAAAAAACAGGTAACTAATAACATATATGATTGTAACATGATATGATTGCAGCGGTTGAGGTAGTGCAAATAGAAATAAACATAAATATAGCAGCGGATGAAATATTAACATTGAGGTAGTGCAATAAGTAATGTATGGTAAAGTATAATAGTGTAATA
>NC_080710.1:5070779-5150779 GCF_019097595.1 Hemibagrus wyckioides | reverse complement strand
ATTAAAGTCTGCCTCACGGTTGGTTTAGGAGCAGCCATGTTGGTTTAGGGGCGGTGGTAGCTCAAGTGGTTAATGCTCTGGGTCGTTGACCGGAAGTTCGCGGGTTAAAGTCCCAGCACCGCCAAGTTGCCACTGTTGGGCCCTTGAGCAAGGCCCTTAACCCTCTCTGCTCCAGGGGTGCTGTATCATGGCTGACCCTGCACTCTGACCCCAACCTCCAAGGATGGGATATGTAAAGAAAGAATTTCACTGTGCTGTAATGTATATGTGACAAATAAAGGCTACTTCTATTTCTACGATTACAGACCACTTCTTTCATCCAGTAACGTGAATCAAGTCTAAAAGTTACATCAGGATTTTGACTGGGAAAGGTCCTTGTATTCAGAATCAGGTTCACGCGCAAGTCATTTCTATTCAGATTTTTTTTTTTTTTTTTTTAAACAGCCTTTACAATTAGTAGAAGCATCCGAAATACGTTTGTTCCACAGTCATCTTAAACCCGAAAAAAGTCAAGGATAGAAAATACAGACTGAAGTCTTTTTTCGTTTTCATAAAACCTTTACAAGACACTTTAAAAATTAATAATTATAATAATGCTAATCGACAAAATATGGGAAGAAGACGGCTAGCATGAAATAAACATCTAAAAGAGTTTCATTTAACGACGATGTAGCTTCCAACCTTATTATACAGCCGAGGCTGGGTCGAGGGATAGAAAATACCGACTGAAGAAAGAAATGTTTGTGAGAAATTACAACAGCAAAAGACTCTTTTATAAGGAATAATTATAATAATAATAATCGACTAACAGGGTGGTATAAGAACGAGGAAATCTAACAAGCTTATTATTCTGCAGCGTATATATATATATATATATATATATATATATATATATATATATATATATATATATATATATATATATACACTATATTGCCAAAAGTATTCGCTCACCCATCCAAATAATCAGAATCAGGTGTTCCAATCACTTCCATGGCCACAGGTGTATAAAATCAAGCACCTAGGCATGCGGACTGTTTTTACAAACATTTGTGAAAGAATGGGTCACTCTCAGGAGCTCAGTGAATTCCAGCGTGGAACTGTGATAGGATGCCACCTGTGCAACAAATCCAGTCGTGAAATTTCCTCACTCCTAAATATTCCACAGTCAACTGTCAGCTGTATTATAAGAACGTGGAAGTGTTTGGGAACGACAGCAACTCAGCCACGAAGTGGTAGGCCACGTAAACTGACGGAGCGGGGTCAGCGGATGCTGAGGGGCATAGTGCGAAGAGGTCGCCAACTTTCTGCAGAGTCAATCGCTACAGACCTCCAAACTTCATGTGGCCTTCAGATTAGCTCAAGAACAGTGCGCAGAGAGCTTCATGGAATGGGTTTCCATGGCCGAGCAGCTGCATCCAAGCCATACATCACCAAGTGCAATGCAAAGCGTCGGATGCAGTGGTGTAAAGCACGCCGCCACTGGACTCTAGAGCAGTGGAGACACGTTCTCTGGAGTGACGAATCGCGCTTCTCCATCTGGCAATCTGATGGACAAGTCTGGGTTTGGCGCTTGCCAGGAGAACGGTACTTGTCTGACTGCATTGTGCCAAGTGTAAAGTTTGGTGGAGGGGGGATTATGGTGTGGGGTTGTTTCAGGAGCTGGGCTTGGCCCCTTAGTTCCAGTGAAAGGAACTCTGAATGCTTCAGCATACCAAGACATTTTGGACAATTCCATGCTCCCAACTTTGAGGGAACAGTTTGGAGCTGGCCCCTTCCTCTTCCAACATGACTGTGCACCAGTGCACAAAGCAAGGTCCATAAAGACATGGATGACAGAGTCTGGTGTGGATGAACTTGACTGGCCTGCACAGAGTCCTGACCTCAACCCGATAGAACACCTTTGGGATGAATTAGAGCGGAGACTGAGAGCCAGGCCTTCTCGTCCAACATCAGTGTGTGACCTCACAAATGCGCTTCTGGAAGAATGGTCAAAAAATCCCCATAAACACACTCCTAAACCTTGTGGACAGCCTTCCCAGAAGAGTTGAAGCTGTTATAGCTGCAAAGGGTGGACCGACGTCATATTGAACCCTATGGATTAGGAATGGGATGTCGCTTAAGTTCATATGCGAGTCAAGGCAGGTGAGCGAATACTTTTGGCAATATACTGTATATATATAAAATAACAAAATAAAAGTGATCCAGTACAATTTTACGTTCTGTTTTTGATCTCATGCTTAATGTTACACGAGACATGAAATCGAGGGCAGCTTATTTCAGCACATTTTAATGAGATCCTTACACAATTTCCCTCATTACTCAAACACATGTCAGTCCAGACTAAAACTAGCACTAAGATCAAACGCTAAGTTTCCCTTTATGTAAATATTATGAAAATCCCAGCAGCGAGGTTTGTTCTGAAATCCTTACTGGACGGGAAAATATTTTTGGCTCGGCTTACTTGTTTAAGCTTTTGGGTGTTGTCATATAAAACCGAGAAACAAACAAGCAGGTGAGCACAGCAAAAACGTGGGTGGGGGGGTGGTTGTGTGGGTGTCCGGCGAAGCGTAGCTAAAGAAATTTCGTATTTCTGTCAGGCATGAAGTCAAATAACACACAAACAAGGGTGTCTTCGGGAGCAGATTTTGCAGCTGAACAGGCAGAAATGTGACTCAGGGGAAGGAATGTGACAGATGAATCACGTCTGCTTTTGTGGCTGGTGATACCATCGACGTGTCCTTCAGTTCAGAGTGGGAGATGTTTCAGGTTATTTATAGGCAAACATAACAGCTGATGTGTTAATTCTTCTTAACCGGCGGGACTGGCACACGAGACATTTTGGATGGATGACATGTCACCAGCAGGTGGCACCGATACCACACTGTAACCACATAAATAAATACTTTCTCTCTCTCTCTCTCTCTCTCTCTCTCTCTCTCTCTGTGTGAATCATAAGCCTGGTTTGTACTTGTTTTTCAACAGTGTTTCAGTATATGTTAAAGCTAGTTAAAGTATCAGTCTTGAATCTGAATAGAAATGACTTGAGCGTGAACCTGATTCTGAATACAAGGATCTTTCCAAGTAAAAATCCTGATGTAACTTTTAGACTTGATTCACGTTACTGGATGAAAGAAGTGGTCTGTAATCATAGAAATAGAAGTAGCCTTTATTTGTCACATATACATTACAGCACAGTGAAATTCTTTCTTTACATATCCCATCCTTGGAGGTTGGGGTCAGAGCACAGGGTCAGCCATGATACAGCACCCCTGGAACAGAGAGGGTTAAGGGCCTTGCTCAAGGTCCCAACAGTGGCAACTTGGCGGTGCTGGGGCTTAAACCCGCAAGCTTCTGGTCAACAACCCAGAGCATTAACCACTTGAGCTACCACCGCCCGAAATAAGCTACTATCTATCTGTCGAAACTGAAATCTGTAGAAATCCTAAACTGTAGCTTTTAATACTCAATGACATGATAGTATCAATGATTTCAAGCCAAGGAGGTGCAGAAGCACAAAGACCACAGCTCCACATCACACGAAGGCTACACCTCATTCACTGTAAATAATAAACCGGACACATGGTGTAAAAGAGCTAGGCATGCACTATGAAACTTTATCGAGGCAAAGATAACTGCCCGAAAGATCTGTTCCCAACAATCGCCGTTCTCAAATACCGTTTCGGATATTTACATCCTGGAAAACATACGCGTTCATGAAATCCTCTGGCTTTTTTCTCTAAACAGATTTCTCAGTCGAGACTGAAGAAGAACGAATTCCGGAGACAAAAACGCAGCGCAAAATATGCAAGAATGTCATATAAACTATGCACTGAGCGTAATTACAGATGTGCGTATCCAAAATAAACAGGGAGAAAAATGAAGAGAAGGATGAAGAAAGAGTGGTATTGAGAATAGATCATGGAATGAAACCACAAGCTGTGTGTGTGTGTGTGTGTGTGAGCTTACCTCATCATATTCCTCGGCTGCTCCATTGGCATCCCCTGAAGTAAGCTGTAGCTTGTAGAGATCTGGGTCAGATCCTGAGAAAAGATAAACAGAGGAAGAGAGAGAGAGAATTCCAGTAAGGTTACTTGATTTTGAATCAGCGTTTCTCCTTTCACACCTGTTTGTCTTTATGTCTGTGGAACTGTCTGTTTCTATTTATCCATCAACCCGTCTGCGTGTCTGATCATCGACCCACATGTCAGAGACATAAATGATCTGCTTTCAATCACCAGAGTTTAAAGATTTGGGGATATTTTCTACTTCCTGTTTGCTCACTGCTGTCAAACTAAACTAATACACTATTACTGATACTGTCTGTCCATCCATCCATCCAAATCAGGAGCCTTGTACTGAACAATACAATACAATAACCTCACACCCTATCTATCTATCTATCTATCTATCTATCTATCTATCTATCAAGTTATCTATCTATCTATCTATCTAAATTTGGAGCCTTGTACTGAACAATACAATAACCTTACACCCCTATCTATCTTGTACTGAACAATAGAATACAATACCCTTACAACCCTATCTATCTATCTATCTATCTATCTATCTATCTATCTATCTATCTATCTATCGCCTTGAAAAGAACAATTCAATACAATACAATAAGAGACACTGTAACCTTGCATTTGATCTATCCATCCATCCATCCATCCATCCAAATCTGGAGCCTTGTACTTAACAATACAATGCAATATGATGCAATAAGAGACACAGTAACCTTGCATTTGATCCATCCATCCATCCATCCATCCATCCATTCATCCATCTTCCACCTCTGTAACTATTGCAACAACAAGGCCAATCCGTTTGTATTTGCTTTACACTAAAGGCATTTGGGTTTGTATTTCAGATCATATGATAAATATAAGACGACAGATCAGGATTTAGGGTTCTCTCTTCAGTCTCCTCTTCACAAGGTGATTGGTGATTGACTTGGCCAGTCTAAAACCTTCTACTTTTGTCCCCTGATGAAGTTCTTTGTTGTATTGGCAGTGTGTTTTAGATCACTGGCATGCTCAAGTTCCTCTCAATTAGATTGGATGCATTTCTGAATTCATTCTCTGCTCCCATCATGCTTTAGTGAGTATAAAGATTAGTGAGAATGTTCCAGAAGCAGCCATGCCAGCCCAAGCCATGACACTACCACCATCATGTTTCACAGATGCTTCGGATCAAGATCAGATCCTTTCTTCTCTACACTTTGGCCTTTCACTCCCTCCAGATTTCCAGTCTGGGTTTCAGATTCTGTTCTGTTGGCTTGGATCTCTAATGAAAAGTCTTCTTTGTGATGATGATCCCTTCACTCCTGCCCTTAGTGTGTTGGTGATGTCTCTAGACTGTTTATTTCCTCCACGGATCTGTTTACTGTGTGCTTCTTAATACGTCAGTGGTTTATTTGTTTTTTTTAGGACATTCCAAATTATTGCCCTGGCACATACACACGGTACATTCAAAGTGGACTCTATGTTTGACCACTGAGCCGTAATAATTTCCCGAGCAAAGGATTTGTCTAGACTATACACGTAATTGTGATTTCTGTAATGGTGTGAAGATTTATTTTGTGATGAAACTCTTTTCAGTTTTCCTTTAATGTGTAATGAGACAGTGATCCCATTACTGCCATTGTTCAGCAACCTTGGAATTTCACGCGCTCAGAGACAGCAGATCACTGAGTAATTTTGACAGTAAACAAGGACAGTGTTTGTTAATCATTCCTGCTGAGTCATCGACGCTCAAAACTGTGGAGCAAGTGGAGAAGTGTGTGTATGTGTGTGTGTGTGTGTGTGTGTGTGTGTGTGCGCATCGCTCTCTCTCTCACACACACACACTCAAAGTTTGATTAAAAAAGCTCCCAGCAAGTTCAGCTAGAGTTAGAAATCATAAAAGGCAGAGTATTTCGCCCGATGATGTATTTAAGCTCGGGAGCGTACGCTGCCAGGCTGTAAGTTGCAGTCTCAGCTTTAAGAAAATATTGCTGTGATGAAACAGTGTGAAAGCTGCTCCTGTGTGGAGGCACTCTGCTAAAAATAAATGACAAAAACGTATAAACTGAAGTGTTTTTCTCACTCCAGTGCTCACTGTACACATGCAGGCTGATTAATGGCCTGCTGCTTGTTGAAAATACTAATCATTAAACCTAAAAGTTTAGTTAGTATAACTGTCTGTCTGTCTATATACTCATCTGTCTATCTGACCGACTCCTGCAGTTTTCTGTGTGTCTCTCTGCATGTTTCTTTCTATCTCCCTGTGTGTCTGTCGGTCTCTTTAGTTGTCTGAATGTTTATCCTGTCTGACTATATACACCATTCACACACCTCCACATCGATCTTGACCTGTCCTGTATCTGTCTGTCCCTCTAGTTTTCTGTCTGTTTGACTGTCTATCACACCTATAAAGCCTTCTCTCAGTCTGCCTACATCTATCCACCTACCTACCCTCCTACCTACCTGTCTGTCTCTCGAGTTATCTGTCTGTCTACCTGTCTGTCTGTCTGACAGTCTGTCTATATCCCTTCTGTCTGTCTGCCCATCTTCTATCAACTTACCTACTTATCTATATACACTGATCAGGCGTAACATCATGACCACCTGCCTAATATTGTGTTGGTCCCCCTTCTGACACCTTTCTATCAGAACCAGCATATTCTATTCTCCAACCCACCTGGCTATCTGTCTATCAATTTACCTACCCACTGCCTGTCTGCCTCTCTGTTTATATATATGTCTATCTACCAACCCTAAACCTTCCTGTCTGTCTGTCTGTATATACAGTAATACCTCACACATCCGTGAGGTTACGTTCCAGGACCCATCACGAATTACGAGGTTTCGCGGATGTTCGGTGGAGTAACTAAAAATGCTAATACTGTATTGGAAATGCCTAGAGTTTAAACCCTAAATATGACCACAATCATGCTCCCAAAACACTTTAATTTCATTTAAAAGTTAGTTTAATACATTATCCTTAAAAAAAGAAATAAATGTTTGATGTAAAAAATAGAGTACAGTATCGCCTGTATAAAAACCAAGGAAAAAATCACTGAAATCACTGATTCACGGCATATACACGCGTGTTGAACTGAGCACAAGGGGCGGGGAGATAAACCGCAACATCACGCATACAAAGCTACCGGCCAATCAAATCAAATCAAAATCAAATTTTATTTGTCACATACATAATGGTACACAGTATGATATGCAGTGAAATGCTTACACGACTGTTTTGACCCTTGAAAAAGGAAAAGGATCAGCAGCTAGGTAAAACTGTTAATGCTCTATGATTGGCATAATGGCTGTACTGTAAGTACGTGATATCGGCGATGTTCAATATCATTAAAATAACATTTAGATTTTATTTATATTGATATTTTGTTGATTTTACTTTTGTATTTATATTACTAAATAAACTAAATTTCTCTTAATAATTTCGCATTAAAAAGCATGAAAATGTATAAATGGCCACAAAATTAGCCGTAAAGACTTTTGGAGGATTTTGCGAGGGTCTGTGAAAAATTTGCGGATGCAAAATAGTTAGGTTTCACTGAAAATTTCGCATATCAGTGAAGTCACGAATCATGAGATGCGGATCTGCGAGGTATTACTGTATACACATCCATCCATCTGTCTGTCTGTCTGTCTTTGCCTGTCCAGCTACTTACCAACCTATACCCTTGCTCTCTGCCTGTCTAACAACATTCCTGTCTTTCTCTCAAGTTATCTATCTACAGAGCACACCTATTAGCAATGCAACAGCACATAGCAGTTGTGTGTGTGTGTGTGTGTGTGTGTGTGTGTGTGTGTATACCTCCGTTGCTGATGGCTGTGATTCCTCTGTGGAAATCCTCAAAGCTGATGACTCCCAGGCCGCTCGGGTCGAGGAAGCGGGTCAGGTCCTTCACCTGAAACACACACACACAATCAGTTAGACAATCAGTCACTCTTTTTCTTAACAGATTACAATCAAAAATATGTTTTAAAAAAAATCATACACATGACTACACTCTGTATCTGCCCCCGGCCCACCCCCCAACCCCCAAACCCACACTGCAAAATGCATCAAGGGTCATGCACAACTCCAGCATGTATGAGCAGTAAACACAGGAAGTTTGCACTGGTTGCGCTTTTTCCTTGTTGTTTTAATTCTTTGTTGTCTGTGAAGCTTATGTGTAGCTGTTACTGTTTACAACTTGAGCTTAAACTCTGTCATGAACATTAGAAGCGCATGATCTTAGTCTTCCTATCTTGTCTTCCCCTGTAGATTTCATTTGGAGAGAGAGAGTGAGAGAGAGAGAGAGAGAGAGAGAGAGAGAGAGAGAGAGAGAGAGTGTGTGTGTGTGTTATTAACAAAAGCAATACTTGACCATGTTGTGTGTATAATATCTGAATGCTCAGTTTATATTTGCAATAAAACCAATAAAAACATGAAGAGATAGTCATCAAGGCTATTCCTGAAGGTCCCTTCAAAATACACAGTATACTCCTACACACACACACACAGCTTAGCACATGAACATTCATGTATCATGCCTACTCACATATTCTTATAAAGCAATGCTATAACACACACACACAGACACACACACACACACACACACTCGTAACTCAAGCCGTTCTGTGCTACGCTGATACAATCAGTTAGGTTAGTCTGTAGCCTAGCAACAAGAGATCAGGTTTCCAGGGAGACAGAGTAGGGTTTCAGAGTCAGGACTGTCCACACACACACACACACACACACACCCACACACATATATAGATGAACACATGCATACACACTCAAAAGAGCACGGAAATCAGGACAGCGGAGCCTCAAACACTGCCGCGATGCCATGCGTGTGATGGAAAAGTTTCGGCTCCGGCTCCAGAGACGGAAGTGTGTGGGGTTTAATGATGCAGCGAGGGAACGCTATTAGAAAACACACACAAACACACACTCAGGTCTAAATGAAAGTATGGCACAAAAACAACACACTTTGAGGTCAAGAATGGTTAGGGTTGTCACAATGGTATTATTCAGACCCATTTTGATGACACAAAAAAAAAAGATTCAATACGGAAACACACACACTCACTCAGATTGTTAAGTCAAAATTATACATTTGTTCCTTTTCTGGCCATGGGTTTAATACACTTCATGGTTAACATCAAATTCTTTAAAATTCATTCATTGTTATTAATTATTTATGTTTTCAAATCACGTTATAGAGACTTGAAGCGCTGACCAATCAGAACTGAGGGAGTCAACTTGCTGTTGTCTGAACCTTGTCTAAAGCTTGAAAAACTTTAATCTGTTCATTACTTACACACACACACACACACACACACACAGTGCACTCATGTCTCATCGTTCACACAAACAAACAGTTCAGATAAGTGAGTTGACTCCGGATGAACGACATCGTCAGGCGGATTTCTTGCCAAGTTGATTGTTTTGGCGGTTTGCAGTGGAGGTGTTTTGTGTGTTTAGCCTCCTAAGACCTGAGCTTACATTTTAGATTTCTTTTACCTATTTGGGGTTAGGAGGAACCAATAAATATAATAACCAGATATTATCTTTGAACATGAAACCACTTATTTTTGTGTACAACAGGTTCCAGTTACAAACAATTAAGTATTATGGTGCACACAACCAAGGTCTTAGGAGGTTAAGGAAAAACGATGGCACTCACTGAGCTTGTGTTTTGCACAGATTGAGGGTCTTGTTGTCTTTAGCTACTTGAGGACCTATTTGATTCTCCAATAGGTGGAATACAACAATTGTTGAATTTGAATACATAATTTTAAAATTTTACTACTTTATGATGCAGGATTGAAAATGTATCAATACTTCAATAGTCTATTCTCATTTATCATGCACACACACATCATATTTCCTTTATGAGGACCTTCCACTGACATGTATAAATTTCCTCAGTAAACAAAAGGAAACTGTCTGACCTTCCGATTATATAAAGCCATGAGACGATCCCCTTTACTCACTTTCCATGACCATGCAAACTGAGACTAAGAGAAAACGGAGAAGTAATTTCTCAGGTATGACGTTTAAGAAGCGAAAGGAAAGTGTGTGAGCTGGAACAATAATTAGGGGGACTCCGTGTGCATGTTTGTGGGGGCGGAGTTTCCTGTTCGTTACGGTACAGACGGTACAAACGGTACAGACCACAACAACAGAGAGAACAAGACAAGAAAATTAGACAAGTTATCTTATGGTTATGGACATGTCATGGTGATGTGTTGTTAAACGACTGATCAAATTCAGGGCAAATGTTAATCGATTATTCGGCAGGTGTGTGAGCGGTGGAAACAAGAAACGTCCTAAAGTCTCTAGAATGCATCATTTCCACTCAAATATGAGTTATGAGGCTTCACATTCTCCATAACAAGGAGACGAAAAATAATGCATTTTTCAATTATGACTTGACAAGTCAATATATAGAAGCACTGAGGGCATGAAGCCTTTATTATCGTCACACATACATTACAGCACAGTGGAATTCTTTTCTTCACATATCCCAGCTGAGGAAGTTGGGGTCAGAGCACAGGGGCAGGTATGATACAGCAAGGTCCATAAAGACATTGATGAGTGAGTTTGGTGTGGAGGAACTTGACTGGCCTGTACAGAGTCCTGACATCAATCCCATAGAACACCTTTGGGATGAATTAGAGCGAAGACTGCGAGCCAGGCGTTCTCATCCAACATCAGTGCCTGACCTCACAAATGCACTTCAAGAGGAATGGTCAAAAATTCCCATAAACACACTCCTAAACCTTGTGGAAAGCCTTCCCAGAAGAGTTGAAGCTGTTATAGCTGCAAAGCCCAGACCTACTCCATATTAAACTCATGTGCATGTAAAGGCAGACGTCCCAGTTTTGGCCTGGCTCACAGTCTCCGCTCTAATTCATCCCAAAGGTGTTTTATCAGGTTGAGGACAGGAAGGGGTCATCCCCAAACTGTTTCCACAAAGTTGGGAGCATGAAATTGTCCGAAATGTCTTGGTATGAAGCTGAAGCATTAAGAAAACAACACCCGAATTCAATGATTTGGAGGGGTGTCAAAAAACCTTTGGCAATATAGTGTATATTGTAGCTGGATGAACCCAGCTGTCCTTTCTGATAACATTTGAAAATCTGTTACATTTAATGATAACCAAGTAATGTTCCATGAGGCATGTCTTTATCCAGCACCTGATCCTAAAGAAGTGACGCACCATGGTCGTTTTGAAAGGTGACATTTATTTTAAAGTTACGTGATGAATGAAACACTTTCACTTTCCACACTCATTTGAAGTGTGAAATGAATGTGACAAATATGAAAAGCCTAGATAGGTCAAATCTTCCCTAGGAAATAATCTGCAGGCGAATTTACTGGTTTCTAGTGGTTTTTGTTTCCTTTCCATCTCCAGGCTTGTGAGATATATGATTGCTTACGATCAGCTATACTAAATGATTAATCATAGGAGGTGGTGATGCACCTAAATGTACAAACTCTAACTCTGTCTATCAAACAACAGTCACAATTTCCATCCTGTACTTCCTGTTGAAGTGACTTCTTCCTGCTTGGCCTTTGCATAGGAAATAAGAGGAAACGGACTGCTTTGCATTGTACTGCTATGTAAAACTGTTTGTTTAGGCTCATTTACCCCTTGGATTTGAAAAAAAAAAATCTGTCTAAGAGTCCAAGAGGAAAACTGGACATGAGGGATGATGTTACTCTGTTCTTCAGAGCGAAGGTAACCCATCGTGGACGTCTCAGACGTTGCATTAGCAGCTCCAAAAGTGGTAATGAGTTGGCTTGGAGGAAGTATGCTATGTTAAGTATGTGATATACGACCAAAAGTATGTGGACACCTCAGTATTTAAACATCTCATTCCAAAACCATGGACATACTAGGACTCCATGTGTTGTTGCTATAGCAACCCCATTCTTCTGGAAAGGTTTTCACTAGATTTTGGACTGTGGGAATTTCTGCATAAGAGTATTAGTGAGACCAGGTCCTGATGTCAGGTGAAAACTCATTCAGGTGTTCAGAGGGATTGAGGTCAGGATTCTGTGCAGCATTCTTTCCACTCCAAACTTCTTCAGTCTTCACGGATCTCAGGTAAAGGAATTTTTTCCAATTTTGTGCTAACAGTTTAGGGAAGACTTGCTGGACACGGCTCCACATACTTTTGGTCATATAACCTCATGTACTAGGTTTTGTTTGACTCTCTGACCCTTCGAACAAAAATGAGACAATCCTGGGCATCTGGGTTCAATTTTACTTTGCAAGGACGATGGAGGTTCAGGGAAGATCTAATTCTAGCTGTTTAGTAAGATCAATTGAAGCAGAAAAAAAAAAAAAACTAAAAATGATTGTCCGACAGAGCCATAAGCCGGACATACAGGCGTGGTTGTAACAGGAGAAGGAAAGCAGAATCTGAGGAGACTCTTTCTCCAAGAAGCATTATCGTCCATGTAAGGGAACACACTCATTATCTCTTTATTCCTACTGCACTGATTGGTGAAACCTGAGCCTAAACCATGGACCACAGGGCCTGTCAGAGTCATTACTAAAACGAGACATTTCTTTAAATTTATATTTAAAAGGCATCCGTAAACTGTAACAATTAGCAAGAAGGAAAAATAATTAAACCCGAGCACTATCCTGTTTTGTTTGCATTTGTATTTACATTTCACAGAAAGGGAAAATCAACCATTCACATGAAGCACATCCCTGCATCTTCTACCAATTAAGCAAACTCATTTAAATTACAGAGGATAGAAGAAAGAATGAAGAAATGCTCATTTACAAGACAATGTTTCCAGAACTCTCACTCACTCATGGTGTTTAAAGCGATCAATAGAAGATCAGCTGAGGTTAAGAGGCACTCAGTGCAGGAGAGACCGCACACTGTTTAATGTGTTACTGTTAAAGTGTTCAGGAGTGTTAATGTTAAAACCGATCATCCGGCAGACATAACGCTCTTTACAACCGTGTTAGTCCAGGACATCAGCAGATTCCAAACACACTTTTTGTGCACACTTAAGCACAATGTATATGCATGTGAAAGAGAATATCGCAATATTCCACACATCTCATCGAACCTGAACCCTTTAAGAACGTTTCTTACTTGAAATACAATTTTAAAGGAATTTGACAATGATGTCATATCGCTGCGATTATCCAATCAGGACACGTCAACACACGCGTTCCTTAGCAGCAGCTCTACCTTTTTCATAGGAAAACTGGAATCATGTGTTCCTTTGAATTACAAACATATGGGAATTAAAAGATGGCCGTGTGATAGGCTCATCACCAAGATGGTGGCCGCCAGTTTCCTTTCAATTCGTTCCGGCCAAAACATGTTTGGTGTTTGCCTTGACCACACTATGAGACTAATGTTGCAAGTAAAGTAATCAGCTTCTAATTTTCATTCATTTACTTTACACTAACTATACTGCATAAGTTTTGGGACACCCCCCAAATCATTGAATTCAGGTGTTTTTCAGGGGTTGGGCTCGACCCCTTAGTTTTTAGTGAAAGGAACTCTAAATGCTTCAGCTTCATACCAAGACATTTTGGACAATTTCATGCTCCCAACTTTGTGGGAACAGTTTGGGGATGACCCCTCCCTGTTCCAACATGACTGCACACCAGTGCACAAAGCAAGGTCCATAAAGACATGGATGAGTGAGTTTGGGGTGGAGGAACTTGACTGACCTGCACAGAGTCCTGACCTCAACCTCATAGAACACTTTTGGGATGAATTAGAGCGGAGATTGCGAACCAGACCAAAACTGGGACGTCTGCCTTTACATGCACATGAATGTAAATTGATGTAAAAGGAATTTTTGACCATTCCTCTAGAATGGTCATGTGTGAGGTCAGACGCTGATGTTGGACGAGAAGGTCTGGCTCACAGTCTCCGCTCTAATTCATCCCAAAGGTGTTCTGTGGGGTTGAGGTCAGGACTCTGTGAAGTTCCTCCACACAAAACTCACCCATCCATGTCTTTATGCAGCTTGCTTTGTGCACTGGTGTGCAGTCATGTTGGAACAGGAAGGGGTCATCCCCAAACTGTTCCCACAAAGTTGGGAGCATGAAATTGTCCAAAATGTCTTGGTATGAAGCTGAAGCATTAAGAGTTCCTTTCACTGGAACTAAGGGGCCGAGCCCAACCCATGTGTCCCAAAACTTTTGCCAATATAATGTACCTAATTAGCTGCCTCACTCTGTTATATTTTGCTCTTTATTTATCCAAAGTGACACAAGCAAGCTGTTGAGGGATAAAGGTCTTCCTGGAGGACCCCGAGGGGACAGCCTGGCAACCCTAGAATTGGAAATCTCTAATTTAAAGCCTTAACCTCTTATCCACCACTTTCACATTGACATTACTTAATGTGTTATTGAGCTTTAAGGGAAACCTGTCATTTAGCCCTGCTATTCTGGTAAACCCCGGCAAAACAATGCGGCTCTGGAGGCTGAACCGAGGGTTATGCTGAAACGGGAAACAATGAAGAACAACGTATCCAAACCTCGCTCAAGCTCTCCATTCACTTTTGGCTTCTCTCATCCCGGCAATCTAACACTGTTCTCTGTTCACCTCAGCACTTTTTTTTTAGTTAACAAAACAGACAGACTTCCTGTAGCAAATCCTCCCACCAATCCACAAGCACATAAACACAAATGCTGGACAGCACACAGCCAGAGATGGACATGCTCTCGTTAAATATAACTGCAAGAACACGCACAAAACATACATTTCTGAGCGGTCAGTAAAACAGTAAAAAAGTAAGGAGTAAAAGAAACAAACAAACAAACAATCAGCTGAGGAGCTTGTGAAGAGCTTGATGATTAACAAAGTCAGTGAGCTGAATCAGCAAAACATGTGGAGTCATAAAACAGGAAGTCTTCCATGTACATGTAAAAAAAAAAAAAAAAAAAACCCATAAAAACGTAAATATGCAACGGCTAAAAGACAAAATGGATTTATTAGCTAAGTAAAATCTCCAGGGTGCTGCCCAGTCCCATGTTTCCGTTGCCAGGAATCGAACTAAAAAGTAATAAGCTTGTCAAGAGCAATAATACGGACTAAAACAAATATATAAATATTATGATAAACGTCTTTAAGCCCTCGACAAAATGTTACCAATGTCTGAAATTTGTCCTCACACACCAAGTAACATATGATTTGAATCTGTACAGCTGTATTCTCTCAGCATCCTATAAGGCCATAAGTATGTGGACACCTGACCATCACAACAACATGCTGTTCATCAACAAGTCAGATTTGTGTAGGATGTCTTCGGGCCCAAAACTGTTCAATGCCTCAAGCTAAACACGTGGTTTGGAACGGAAGAACTTGACTGACCTGTAGAGACGCATGACCTCCTGGCCTTTTCTGTTTTACGTCTATTTTAATGGATAACCAGCACACCATACTTTATTACACCGAGTTAGAAAGGAACATGGAAGTGAGCAGCACACTGGAGCTTTAGTAGGTTTATGATGTGTCCAGCCATGGACTGCAGTTTATTAAATCTTAAAAGATTTAAGATTGTCCTGACTCTGATTAGCTACAACAACTATGTCTCCATTACTGACCTTTCAAACAACAAAAAACTATCCCGCTTGGTTCTCAGCTACAGTAGTATTTTTTCTTGCTCTGTTCCCCTTCATTAGATCTCATGAGCTGCTGGATAAATCATTTATGAGTCCTTAATGCATTATATAAACATGTTTTTCAGGAGATAGGAAAAAACCTCTTTCTCGGGCTGATGTCAAGAGAACACAAGATGAAACCACAGCCTTCTGGGAGATACCCGTGTTGTAGAGGCTGATGGCTCAACTGGAGGACATTTCCTAGAAAGGAAGGATGTTAAGGGGAGCATTTGCACCTTCAAGATAACACCTACCACACTGAAAAAGACACGGTTCCATATTAGTGTGAAAGCAGCATCCTTCCTATCCTTATTACAGGAAACAATCCCATAATCCTTTTCACCACATGACACTGACACCCATTGTGGAAAGAACTGATTTTCCAGGTACAGCTTTTTGTTTGCTTGCTTGCTTCAAGCAACATGTTCAAAATGTTCTCATTAAACTATATACAAGTACTATATAATCCATGACACACACATCACTTGTCATAATTATTATATCCATCCAATCAGCACCTAAAAACCTCCTGGGAAAGGAAGCAAAGCAGCACTGAGATGCTCAAGGCTAACAAACCATAATAATCCAAGCAACTAATTAACACTATGTATAAGTAACAATTAACAATTGAGGTCAAGCAACAGTGAAACTAAATACACTTCAACTTGTGTGTGTGTGTGTGAGAGGGAGATAGAGAGAACCTGGGAAACAACCATCAGTTTGATTCTTTAAGGGTGTGAATAATACATTAGGTCTTCTTGGGTATCGCTGAGCTCCAGTTTCATTGTGACCGGACGAAAAACACAAAGCTCTCTGTATGGAAATCACCACATGTGAAAAGAGGTAAAATAAAAACAAAACAAAACAGTGGGCTGGAAATGGGTTAACCAAAACAGACATCTCCCCTTGTGTGGCGTTAGCATAAAGCTTGAAACATCAGATAGTGTGTGTGTGGGTGTGAGTGAAAGACTTCTTTGCTTTGTGTGTTTGTTTAAGACAACCACACAATTACCCTTGCAGCCTTTTCTAATCGGTTAACTCAAAAGCCCTTTTAGCTTATGTAAATACACAAAGTCACCGATCAAACCAAACAGAACAAGGCGTACTGTGGTAGACAATAATACTGGATTATCACCACATGTGTAAATGTTTATAAATAAAGTAAGTGACATCACCTGTTCCACTCCGTACGCCGTGGCGAACTCCATAAACTCCTCGATGCGGACAAATCCGTCTCCATCCTGATCGAGAGCTTGAAAAACAGCCCGCAGTGCCGAGTGTTCATCATCCTGGGGATTGGCTGCTGGAAGAGCGCTGGCACCAATGCTCCCATCCTGAATCAAATCTGAGCTCATGCATAACTCCAGAGCCATTTCGGCATTTTCGGGACCATCAGGAACTACAAGGACGTCGTCCTCCATCAGAGGCAGACATGTTTCTTCTAGCGGACAAACTCCGCCAGGAGACTCATTTACCTTCGGCTGTGCTACCTGAGACAGGTCTGCTTGGTCAGGTAGATCAGTTTCCCCATCTACCTTCACATCAGCTGACTGACAGAGTCTTGATGTAGCCTCTCCCCTTTCCTGCTCCATGGCCCTGCCCACTTGGCTGAGTGGACTCTCTGTACCTGAGAGGAGGGTGGGGCCTAAAGTACCAGGACTACTCTCAAAAAAGGTGTGGGTTACATTATTCAGTTCACTATCCATTCCTTGCCTTTCCCCCTGCTGCACACACACAACGGCTTCAACTTTTGGGGCAGGTAAAGTTGGACATGAAGTTGTTTCAGGTGTGTGTGTATTCACGCTGCCATCAGATGACTGAGTCAGAGTGTGTGAGTCCTGAAGATCATCAGATATTATGTGAATGTCCCTTTCAGGTGTATGTTCATGGGTACCTTCACAGAGGGTCTCCTGCATGTTTGGTTGCCAGTTAAACTCAGCTGTACAGCCATTCGGATCTTGGCAGTGTCGAGTCGTACCATTCACCGACGTGTGAACAGACACCACCTCCTGAACGTGCAATAGGAGGTGTGTATCCACAGCAGCAGGTGTATGCGTATCTTTGTCTAATGTGTCCACACTGGGCATGTTGATTGTCTGTTCTTTGCCTGTGTCCTCAGGCGAGTTAGTGCTCTCTGAAGGATTGTGTTTGCTTTCTATTTCTGACGAGGTGCGTGTTTGAGATTCAGAGCCAAGTAAGATTGTGTCACTCTCTGCATTCGCCTCAAGGGTAAGACAAATTGAAGGAGGAATGGGAGGCGGTTCTTTCTCCAAGGCAGGAAAGGTATCAACGATAATGTCTTTCTCAGAAGCAAATAATAAGGAAAGGCCCAAGTTTTCGTTTGAGTCACTTGCCATTTCGGATTCAACGTCAACCTCAGAATCTTGCGTAATCACACAAAGCTCATCGTTACTGTATTCTGGTGAGCAGTCAGTCTGAGGAGAAAGTGAGGCCGGAGAGGTTGATGTTGACTCCATTGGAGCCGTTTGCTCAGGTATGAATGTAGGTGACAACAAAGGAACTGCTTGAGTAAAACCAGATTCAAGTTCCTGTTCCCGGGAGTCATCAGATGGGAGGTTACTTTCCACTACTTCTTTCATTTCCACAGTCATTTCATCCTCACATGAACAGTTGTCACTTAAGCCCAGAGAGCTGCTCTCAGATGGACTATTAGTTGCTAATGACTTGAGCGGTGCCCCAGGTTTGGCCTCCGAGTCTGATCCAGCTAATGTTCTTTCTAGTACAGACGGATTGCTCAATGCTAATGGTGACTGTGGCCTGGACTGGACCTCAGATGCGTCATGGGGTATCGTATTACTAATTGAAAGAATATCATCCTCCTGTTCAGACGACAACCCTGCAGTTGTAGTCTCAGCTGTCTGGATGATAGCATGGCTACCATCACATGGCTGAACAAGTGGCTCCAAAAACGATGACGGTAAGAGTTCCTCTGAAGCGTCAGGGTGGGAAACCGAACAGGGGGGTGAGGAAGACAAATCGTAGATGAAGGGCAAAGGGATCAAAGTCTCGAGTGAATTCTCAAAATTACAGGATGCATTCCTACTTGCACTCTCTTCAGCAAGATCCACCAAATTTGCACATATGGGGTCAGTCACTGTCTCAGGTGTAGTCTGTGAACAGGCCAAATCTTTTGTCCAATGCGAGTCAGGACTCTCTTCAACTATACTAGTCCTCTGAGCAGGCAGGGTTTGAGAGAATGTCTGGTCCAGCACAGGATCCAAAGGAAGCTGGCCTATGAGACCATCTAAAGGGCAATCCGTTTCCACCGTTCCAACAGGTTGTAAACTGTCCACAGGCTGCACAGGTGTGCAAGTGTGTGTGGGACTGGGTGCACCGGAATTAAAGCTGATGAGATCTGCTGTGACCTCATCGTGTGGTGTTTCACAGCATTCCCCTTCAGTCAGTTTCTGTGGCAAAGACTGCTGTTTATCCCATGATGGACCGACACACTCGGACGTACGCTCCCACGGATACGCTTGATCTAATCCAGAATAGCGAGACGCCCGAAATAATTCATCTAGATTCAAAGAGCTGTCCTGAAATATCTCATCAAAGCTTAGAGAGACAATACCAGGCTCTCCTCTCTGATGTCTCTCTGGATTTTCATGGCCACTTTCAGCGGCGACATCATCATCGTTATCCAAAAGAAGAAATCCGAGCGAATTCTGGTCCGATTCCCAGTCGGAATGACCCCGCGGGCTGGAGAGAACCTGCTCCATTTAGGAGCGCCGTTCCTCTCCTGTGTGGTTGAAACACTCCAGGAGGTATCGCCTTTTATTAAAACTCCACCGAGCAATAACGTTCGGAATTCAAAGTTAATTCGCGTCCACTTTTAGCCAAAGCGCCAACAGCAATAACGTTGCTGAGATCCATGCGCAGCTGCGTGCTTGAGGATAAATAATGAACTGCCTCGTTCTAACTGCTTGTTTCACTCCATTGCCACTGTTTTAACTCGGGTTCATTTATTGGGACACGGAAGGCCGAAAAGCAGAAGGGTGACGTTTATTAATGTGCCCTGATTTACAACCTAGCCTGAAAATGAACAAAAAGGACTAAATAGACCTAAGGAAAGAACTGTATTTCAGGAACATGTTTAGAGTTTACCTGTGGATATTTATCACCTGAGAGACTGTGCTGATTATACTACAACAATAAATCAGGTAATAAATGAAATGTTAGACTGTGTAAGAACAGGGCAGTGGTCTAGAATACAAGAAACGTAATCTATATATATTTATATTTATGTACTTAATATCTGCTCAGCTTGAATGAATTACGTAACTGTTTACAAACAAGTTCCTGCAAACCCTACAGCTGCTTCTTCTCACCGTTGGCCTAGGAGAGAAAAAAGACATGATAAAACTGCTGTTAATCGACTTGAATGACATGTTAAGACCTAAATAATATGAAGTTTCATGCTATCTAGGTCTGCCTCATAGGTACTGAACCACCATTACATTACATTACATTACATTACATTACAGCTCATTCCCACACAGAATAGCTTTCTAGCTTCTTACATCAACTGGCCTAAAATCACTTCTCTTCCGATTTCCGCTCTATAATAACTCACATCATGTATTAACTTTAGCCGGATTTATGCGCTGATCCTCGGCTTTGTTTAAACCACAAATCTGTAAATTAGCGAGATTTAGTAAAGGGGTTTAATAATGTGCTAACGCTGTGAAGGCTAGCCGGTTAGCTGAGTAGGCTAGCTAAACAGCATCCCTTCCTCCCCTTGGCTGAACCGGGGGAAAAGCACTGGACCATCGGAGAATTTCGTGTCCCCCCTTGACAAAAATATAAGCCGTCTGTTTGTTTGTTTTCTTGTTAGAATAATAATGATGAGTCGGCGGATGTTTTGTTTTCCTCAAGGCCAGATGTGCGAGGAGAAGAGCGCGTGATAATCCACCTGTGCTCGTGTTAGCCCTCCGTTTAGCTTGTTTAAATGTCGAACAAAATTTCCGTTATTCCCTTTTTGTCGGATTTTGTACCGTTTTCCGTCAGAGATTCCGCCATATTTCCAGACAAATCCTTAAAGAAAAGTCTATGTGCGTCCATATCCGTGTGGGAAATGTAAATTTTCAGGGGAAAGTCAATAGTCCTGCCGATGTCTACTAAGGATTGATAGCAACTCGCATCAGCAGCAATAACACACACACACACACACAGGCGAAAACGGGACTTGCGCATGCGCAGAAGCGCTCGCCGCAGTCCGCCGGTACCAACCGCAAGGCGCCAAGCATCGTTTTCTAATCAGCATCTTTGCGCCCTTCTCTTGCTTTATCGCCTCAAAATGCCCGGAATGTTAGATTGAATGAAAGAATTTCCGAGGATGATCAAATTCCTCACCTAACATCTCCTCCTTCATTCATTAGTGATAGTGAACCAGGCCACGGGCTGAATCCCAAATCCCTCCCTACTGCCTACATGAGTGCACTTCATCAGGTGTGCGTTAGTGGTGCCTACACCTTACATAGTGTTCCACATGTCCAGAAACGGAAATGTTCGGGATTCAACCCCCAGCTTACAATTTTTAAAGTGGTAGATCAGTTGACAGAGCAAGTTTACACATATTCAGGGCCAGAAGAAGGGGTGGGGTGGTATCTTCAAGCGTTGTGGGGGACCTCAACCAGATAGAACACCTTTGGGATGAATTAGAGCAGAGACTGTGAGCCAGGACAAAACTGGGACGTCTGTCTTTACATGCACATGAATGTAATATGGAGTTGTCTCCCACCCTTTGCAGCTATAACAGCTTCAACTCTTCTGGGAAGGCTTTCCACAAGGTTTAGGAGTGTTTACGGGAATTTTTGACCGTTCCTCTAGAAGTGCATTTGTGAGGTCAGACACTGATGTTGGACGAGAAGGTCTGCCTCACAATCTCCGTTCTAATTCATCCCAAAGGTGTTCTGTCAGGTTGAGGTCAGGACTCTGTAAAGTTCCTCCACACCAAACTCACTCATCCATGTCTTTATGGACCTTGCTTTGTGCACTGGTGTGCAGTCATGTTGGAACAGGAAGGGGTCATCCCCAAACTGTTCCCACAAAGTTGGGAGCATGAAATTGTCCAAAATGTCTTGCTATGCTGAAGCATTAAGCATCACGGCCGAGCACTGAAAAACAACATCTGAATTCAATGACTTGGAGGGGTGTCCAAAAACTTTCGGCAATGTGTCCTTTATCTCCAAAGGTGCATATTTTACTCTTTAAGGCTTTATGCTTTACTCTAAAAGCAAATTACAGTCTAATTATATTTAGAGTACCCTAAATCTACTCTATGTGCACATTTCCAGGTGAAAGGTACATAGTGCAACCATGGAAAGCATTGCCACGTCACAGCTCCAGGGTCTGTGGTTTGATCCTGAGCTCTGGAAATTATATGGAGTTCTCTCTGTGTTCTTCTTCCTTCCAGGAGGTGAACCAGCTACTCTAGAATTGGGTCTAGGTGTGAATGTGTGTTTACATGATGCCTTTTAATGGACCTGCATGGCATTCCCACCTCATTGCCAGTGTTCTTGGGACAGGCTCTGGATCCTGACCAGGATAAAGCACATACTCAAGATTAATGAACAAATGAAGGTCAGAGCTCAAAGGAATCTTCCTTTCACTGGCCACTGCGTCACAGGTTCGATATTGATTTTGCTGTATTTTTATCTTTTATGTATAAATCACTTGTTGTTGTCAGGGAAACAACGTGATCTTTGCCCAGTCTGCATTATGAAAAAGTGGGCTATTGTTTTATAGGGTGACACAAGTACAACTTTTTAAATTAAAATCACATTTTTTTGTTTTCATTACTAATTTACTCATTTGTAAACAGACACTTTGCGCCCTCTAGTGGCTACACGAAGATGGTACATACAAACAAACAAGCCACCATGAAGTAATGGAAATTATTTATTATGGAAACCATGCATGTTTTCTAAACATTTTACAAATCTTCAATCTTTAAAGGAGTTTGTGAAACAGAGCCATGGGGTAAGTCAGTTTTCTAAGTTTGATGTAGTAGTGTAAAACATCATCTAACATGATTATCTAGATTGCATTTAAAACAGGTTCTACAGGTGAAAAGTAAAGAAATAATAGTGTAGGGAGTTCCCCTTTTAAACCCCCTTTAGAAAGGTATACTAAAACAAAGAACCCCTCAGGAAATGATTATTTCTCATCTCCAGTCATTAACGATAATTATCTCAAATAGACTACACATCTCCAGAAGGCATATTAAGTACAATTTTTTTTCACAGTCCAGCGTCATACCTACCATGTAGCACATACTGATGAAGACAGTTGAAGGTGTGCAGTATCTCTCATTATTTAACATATTTTAATGATCAGAATCTATAATGACTGTGTCCGTCTTTGATTCCTCCCAGCTCAGCTTTATTTGTCTTTCCTTTTCTCCTGGGACCAAAGCTCTAAAAAAAAAAAACATCAAAAAAATGACAGCAATTAAAGAGGGAAAAAAGTGAAACAAAACAACTCAGCACTAGAGAATGAAGTCCAGCTTCTCTATCAGTCAGTCCCAGTAGAGATGGAGGCGTGGCCTCTGTGCCTGTCAGTCCGAGTAGAGAAGAAGGCATGGCCTCTGTGCCTGTCAGTCCTAGTAGAAAAGGAGGTGTGGCCTCTGTGCCTGTCAGTCCTAGTAGAAAAGGAGGTGTGGCCTCTGTGCCTGTCAGTCCTAGTAGAAAAGGAGGTGTGGCCTCTGTGCCTGCCAGTCCCAGTAGAAAAGGAGGTGTGGCCTCTGTACCTGTCAGTCCCAGTAGAGAACGAGCATGGCCTCTGTACCTGTCAGTCCGAGTAGAGAAGAAGGCATGGCCTCTGTGCCTGTCAGTTCCAGTAGAAAAGGAGGTGTGGCCTCTGTACAAGTCAGTCCCAGTAGAGAAGGAGGCATGGCCTTCATACCCATCAGTCCCAGTGAATGTAGAGGTGTGGCCTCCGTGTCAGTCAGAACCAATAAATTTAACAGGTGTGGCCTCCATGCCTGTCAGTCCCAACACAAATAGAGGTGCCTGTGTCAGTTTCAGTGATCACTTTGCTCATCATCCCAATAATATGGGGTGAGTAATTTAAAAAACGAATTGATTGACAGCTTCTAAAATGAACAACAATTTGTGAGTACATGCCCGATTTGTCCAGATCTGAATTACAAACATAAAAATCAAAACAAACAATCATTCTGAAGTGTGTGTGTGTGCGCGTGGTTAGTAAAGCATGTGCGTGGTTAGTAAAGCATGTGCGTGGTTAGTAAAGCATGTGTGTGTATGTATTAGCAGTGAAGAGCAAGGAGAAGAGCAGCACCACACCAAGCATGTCATCACTCAATGAAAGGCATTAGTCTAGATCATTATTAGTTGCTTCCAATTAAAAGTTACAAAGATACACACTAATAATATCACAGAGTAACATACAGGACAATGAGGGATCTCACACTGAGTACTCTTAGCTAAAGCACTGTATGTATTACCCATAATGCACCATGATCACCATGTGAATAAAGACAAATTCTATTCTGGCTACTTCTAATGAGCACAAATTATCAGGTGCATTATTAGGTGTTATTAAATCAAAGAAAAATCGTCCCCTTCTCCATTCTCTTTTTTTTTATCTCTTCAGAAATAATCCCAGTTTGTCTTGTTACTGAAAGCAGAAAAGTTGGAAAATTTTTGACACTGGAGAATCCTTCCATAAATGCAACAAAACCCCTCTTTTCACCTTATCGATAATTACATCTGCTCAAACCTTGACTTCTCCAGCATGATCAAAATGCTGATATGATTATAGCTGTATATGCTTATATCCCTAGTCACCTGTTTAGTGAACACTGCATATCACTACAGCCCCACATGGTAGACTAATACACATACACATCATTTCTTATGAATAGAAACAAACGCTAAAATTTCAAGGTCTCAGCTGCTGTTCAAGGTTCTACGTGTTTTGGGTTCTGAGCTGCTTTTCTGCTCAACACGGTTGTAAAGAGTTACTGTAACCATCCTGTCAGCTCAGACCAGCTTGGCCGATGGTTCTCCTGTCTGAGCTCTCTGAAGTCATTTCCACCTACAGTACTGCTGCTCACTGGATGGTTTTTGTTTTTTGCACCAAAGTGTATAATTTGAAATATATGTGTATGTATATTTATTTCCTTATATATGGGGCTTCTTGCTTTCCCAAACACCCACCCACACACCCACACACACACCCACATCCACACACCTGCATGCAGTGCTGCCTCTCTCAGAGTTTAGCAGAGCGAGATGAGTGTATACCCAGCAAGCGCTCCACATCGTTGGCCGAGGTAAGCCACGCCCCTCCGTCCGCCACCACTGTGGCACCGGTGACGTACGACGACGCCCGGCTCGCCAGGAAAAGAACGGCGTGCGCCATTTCTGTTTTATTTCCCGCCCTCTGCAGCGGAATAGTCCGGAAAATTCCTGCGCTCTCTGCATGAGAGCCACCTGAACCAGAGAGAGAGAGAGAGAGGGAGAGAGAGAGAGAGAGAGAGAGAGAGAGAGAATTGTCCTGTTAATCCTTTTCAGACCCTAAAAGTGATGGTCTGTGATAAGTCCCATGAAGTCAACACAAATAAAAGCCTCTCAGAAATCCATACCAAGTCTGCGGTAACCCTCAGTGCCAGAGATTGGACCTGGTGCCACAGTGTTCACCCTCACGCCACTGGGACCCCATTCCACTGCCAAGTGTCTTGTCATGGCATCTACACACACACACACACACACACACACACACACACACAGTAAAAATACATGGTACATACCACTCGTACTTTCATTCCTACCTGATTACTGTTAAAGGATAAACATACACCGATCAGCCATAACATTATGACCGCCTGTCTAATATTGCGTTGGTCCCCCTTTTGCAGCCAAAACAGCCCTGACCTGTCGAGGCATGGATTCCACTAGATCCCTGAAGGTGTGCTGTGGTATCTGGCACCAAGATGTTAGCAGAAGATCCTTTAAGGATACTTTTGATAGACACTGACCACTGCAGACCGGGAACACCCCACAAGAGCTGCAGTTTTGGAGATGCTCTGATCCAGTCGTCTAGCCATCACAATTTGTCCCTGCGTCAAACTCAAAGCTCAAATCATTACGTTTGTCCATTTTTCCTGCTTTTAACACATCAACTTTGAGGACAAAATGTTCACTTGCTGCCTGATATATCCCACCCACTAACAGGTGCCATGATGAGGAGATCATCAGTCTTATTCACGTTAGTGGTCATAATGTTATGCCTGATCTGTGTATAACTGTGGTTTCCTCTGATTCTGTCATACATACTACCTCTCGTTAAAGGGAAACAGAGATGTTATGAAGAAAAATGAAGCTTGAAAGGATCATCAGTGTCGTCAAGCAAGCTCTCATCGACTATCCATTTATACTAGATAGTTTTAAAGAGCTAAGACAGGCCACGCCCACAAATTATAACAGTAGCAGTAGCTACAAACCCACAAGAGACAAACTATAAGCTTGTGAGCGAGGATGATGTACCCACCGTTGGCAGCCTTTGCCGACCCAGCATGCACCTGGAGTGCTTGACCTTTGTATCCGAGTGTGGCTGAGATGTTTACAATGGAGCCACCGTGATCCTAAAACACACACACACACAAACATATACACACAGACACACTGTGGTGTAAAATGATTATATGATAAAATATGATGATATATTTAGTATTGAAAATTAAATAGATTCTGGCTAGATGCTTTTGTTATTTTTATTTATTATGTTTTACCTTGAACCATTTTTCATAGATGACTTTGCTGGTGTTAAACGTTCCCATGGTGTCAATCTCCATTACCGTTTTGAAGGCATTGAAGGACAGAGCGGTGGCAGGACACAGGAAGTTCCCTGCTGCGTCTGACAAGGACAAAAAAACATTTCTAAACACTACTATTTACTCATAATATAAAAACAAATAAATACAAAGGACACAGAAGAATTAAACACACTGTTGATAAGGATATCGACACGTCCGAACTCTTTGAGCATCTCATCCACGGCGGTGGAGATGGTGTCCGGCTGACGCACGTCCACCTGCAGGGGCAGGCAGTGACGTCCCGTGGCACTGGTCAGCTTCTTCGCCGCCTAGAAAGACACACAAATATAAAAACACAAGGCTTGAGCTCAAGTAAAGTTTTCTGTTTGTAACATTGGAGCATGTGGAACAGGAAGAATACCTCAGTGAGCTTCTCCAGATTCCTGCTGGCGATCACAGTGTCGCAGCCGTGCCTGAAAGAGACACAAAATATAATCCAGGACATGAATTTGTTCAGCTGAGAAACAGAGTAGTAACCAAAATCTTCGTACCTCATCAGAACCTCTGCGATACGGAAGCCGATGCCGGAGCCGCCGCCTGTTATAAAGGCCACTTGATCCCTGCAAAAAAAAAAAAAAAAGCAGGATTCAATTATTCACATGTAGGACAAATCTAGGCAACAATTCACTCTGTGTAATCACCTGACCTGGCAGGAAAGAAATCAGGAACACGGGATAAGGAATGAAGAACGAGGAGTAAGGATGGAGATATAAAGGATAAGGAATGAGGACAGAGGAGTAAGGATGGAGATATAAAGGATAAGGAATGAGGAAAGAGGAGTAAGGATGGAGATATAAGGGATAAGGAATGAGGACAGAGGAGTAAGGATGGAGATATAAGGGATAAGGAATGAGGACAGAGGAGTAAGGATGGAGATATAAAGGATAAGGAATGAGGAAAGAGGAGTAAGGATGGAGATATAAGGGATAAGGAATGAGGAAAGAGGAGTAAGGATGGAGATATAAGGGATAAGGAATGAGGAAAGAGGAGTAAGGATGGAGATATAAGGGATAAGGAATGAGGACAGAGGAGTAAGGATGGAGATATAAGGGATAAGGAATGAGGAAAGAGGAGTAAGGATGGAGATATAAGGGATAAGGAATGAGGACAGAGGAGTAAGGATGGAGATATAAAGGATAAGGAATGAGGAAAGAGGAGTAAGGATGGAGATATAAGGGATAAGGAAAAGGAATGAGGAGTAAGGATGGAGATATAAGGGATAAGGAATGAGGAAAGAGGAGTAAGGATGGAGATATAAAGGATAAGGAATGAGGAAAGAGGAGTAAGGATGGAGATATAAAGGATAAGGAATGAGGAAAGAGGAGTAAGGATGGAGATATAAGGGATAAGGAATGAGGACAGAGGAGTAAGGATGGAGATATAAGGGATAAGGAATGAGGACAGAGGAGTAAGGATGGAGATATAAAGGATAAGGAATGAGGAAAGAGGAGTAAGGATGGAGATATAAGGGATAAGGAATGAGGAAAGAGGAGTAAGGATGGAGATATAAGGGATAAGGAATGAGGAAAGAGGAGTAAGGATGGAGATATAAGGGATAAGGGATGAGGAAAGAGGAGTAAGGATGGAGATATAAGGGATAAGGAATGAGGAAAGAGGAGTAAGGATGGAGATATAAGGGATAAGGAATGAGGAAAGAGGAGTAAGGATGGAGATATAAGGGATAAGGAATGAGGACAGAGGAGTAAGGATGGAGATATAAAGGATAAGGAATGAGGAAAGAGGAGTAAGGATGGAGATATAAGGGATAAGGAATGAGGAAAGAGGAGTAAGGATGGAGATATGAGGGATAAGGAATGAGGAAAGAGGAGTAAGGATGGAGATATGAGGGATAAGGAATGAGGACAGAGGAGTAAGGATGGAGATATAAGGGATAAGGAATGAGGAAAGAGGAGTAAGGATGGAGATATGAGGGATAAGGAATGAGGAAAGAGGAGTAAGGATGGAGATGTAAGGGATAAGGAATGAGGACAGAGGAGTAAGGATGGAGATATAAAGGATAAGGAATGAGGACAGAGGAGTAAGGATGGAGATATAAAGGATAAGGAATGAGGAAAGAGGAGTAAGGATGGAGATATAAGGGATAAGGAATGAGGAAAGAGGAGTAAGGATGGAGATATGAGGGATAAGGAATGAGGAAAGAGGAGTAAGGATGGAGATATAAAGGATAAGGAATGAGGACAGAGGAGTAAGGATGGAGATATAAAGGATAAGAAATGAGGACAGAGGAGTAAGGATGGAGATATAAGGGATAAGGAATGAGGAAAGAGGAGTAAGGATGGAGATATAAAGGATAAGGAATGAGGAAAGAGGAGTAAGGATGGAGATATAAGGGATAAGGAATGAGGAAAGAGGAGTAAGGATGGAGATATAAGGGATAAGGAATGAGGAAAGAGGAGTAAGGATGGAGATATAAGGGATAAGGAATGAGGAAAGAGGAGTAAGGATGGAGATATAAGGGATAAGGAATGAGGAAAGAGGAGTAAGGATGGAGATATAAGGGATAAGGAATGAGGAAAGAGGAGTAAGGATGGAGATATAAGGGATAAGGAATGAGGACAGAGGAGTAAGGATGGAGATATAAGGGATAAGGAATGAGGACAGAGGAGTAAGGATGGAGATATAAGGGATAAGGAAAAGGAATGAGGAGTAAGGATGGAGATATAAGGGATAAGGAATGAGGAAAGAGGAGTAAGGATGGAGATATAAGGGATAAGGAATGAGGACAGAGGAGTAAGGATGGAGATATAAAGAATAAGGAATGAGGACAGAGGAGTAAGGATGGAGATATAAGGGATAAGGAATGAGGAAAGAGGAGTAAGGATGGAGATATAAGGGATAAGGAATGAGGAAAGAGGAGTAAGGATGGAGATATAAGGGATAAGGAATGAGGAAAGAGGAGTAAGGATGGAGATATAAAGAATAAGGAATGAGGACAGAGGAGTAAGGATGGAGATATAAGGGATAAGGAATGAGGAAAGAGGAGTAAGGATGGAGATATAAGGGATAAGGAATGAGGAAAGAGGAGTAAGGATGGAGATATAAGGGATAAGGAATGAGGAAAGAGGAGTAAGGATGGAGATATAAGGGATAAGGAATGAGGAAAGAGGAGTAAGGATGGAGATATAAGGGATAAGGAATGAGGAAAGAGGAGTAAGGATGGAGATATAAGGGATAAGGAATGAGGAAAGAGGAGTAAGGATGGAGATATAAAGGATAAGGAATGAGGACAGAGGAGTAAGGATGGAGATATAAAGGATAAGGAATGAGGAAAGAGGAGTAAGGATGGAGATATAAGGGATAAGGAAAAGGAATGAGGAGTAAGGATGGAGATATAAGGGATAAGGAATGAGGACAGAGGAGTAAGGATGGAGATATAAAGGATAAGGAATGAGGAAAGAGGAGTAAGGATGGAGATATAAGGGATAAGGAATGAGGACAGAGGAGTAAGGATGGAGATATAAAGGATAAGGAATGAGGACAGAGGAGTAAGGATGGAGATATAAGGGATAAGGAAAAGGAATGAGGAGTAAGGATGGAGATATAAGGGATAAGGAATGAGGACAGAGGAATAAGGATGGAGATATAAGGGATAAGGAAAAGGAATGAGGAGTAAGGATGGAGATATAAGGGATAAGGAATGAGGACAGAGGAGTAAGGATGGAGATATAAGGGATAAGGAAAAGGAATGAGGAGTAAGGATGGAGATATAAGGGATAAGGAATGAGGACAGAGGAGTAAGGATGGAGATATAAGGGATAAGGAATGAGGACAGAGGAGTAAGGATGGAGATATAAGGGATAAGGAAAAGGAATGAGGAGTAAGGATGGAGATATAAGGGATAAGGAATGAGGACAGAGGAGTAAGGATGGAGATATAAAGGATAAGGAATGAGGAAAGAGGAGTAAGGATGGAGATATAAGGGATAAGGAAAAGGAATGAGGAGTAAGGATGGAGATATAAGGGATAAGGAATGAGGACAGAGGAGTAAGGATGGAGATATAAAGGATAAGGAATGAGGAAAGAGGAGTAAGGATGGAGATATAAAGGATAAGGAATGAGGAAAGAGGAGTAAGGATGGAGATATAAAGGATAAGGAATGAGGAAAGAGGAGTAAGGATGGAGATATAAGGGATAAGGAAAAGGAATGAGGAGTAAGGATGGAGATATAAGGGATAAGGAATGAGGACAGAGGAGTAAGGATGGAGATATAAGGGATAAGGAATGAGGAAAGAGGAGTAAGGATGGAGATATAAGGGATAAGGAATGAGGAAAGAGGAGTAAGGATGGAGATATAAGGGATGAGGAAAGAGGAGTAAGGATGGAGATATAAGGGATAAGGAAAAGGAATGAGGAGTAAGGATGGAGATATAAGGGATAAGGAATGAGGAAAGAGGAGTAAGGATGGAGATATAAGGGATAAGGAATGAGGACAGAGGAGTAAGGATGGAGATATAAGGGATAAGGAAAAGGAATGAGGAGTAAGGATGGAGATATAAGGGATAAGGAATGAGGAAAGAGGAGTAAGGATGGAGATATAAGGGATAAGGAATGAGGAAAGAGGAGTAAGGATGGAGATATAAGGGATAAGGAATGAGGAAAGAGGAGTAAGGATGGAGATATAAGGGATAAGGAATGAGGAAAGAGGAGTAAGGATGGAGATATAAAGGGATAAGGAATGAGGAAAGAGGAGTAAGGATGGAGATATAAAGGATAAGGAATGAGGAAAGAGGAGTAAGGATGGAGATATAAAGGATAAGGAATGAGGAAAGAGGAGTAAGGATGGAGATATAAAGGATAAGGAATGAGGAAAGAGGAGTAAGGATGGAGATATAAAGGGATAAGGAATGAGGAAAGAGGAGTAAGGATGGAGATATAAGGGATAAGGAAAAGGAATGAGGAGTAAGGATGGAGATATAAGGGATAAGGAATGAGGAAAGAGGAGTAAGGATGGAGATATAAGGGATAAGGAATGAGGACAGAGGAGTAAGGATGGAGATATAAGGGATAAGGAAAAGGAATGAGGAGTAAGGATGGAGATATAAGGGATAAGGAATGAGGACAGAGGAGTAAGGATGGAGATATAAAGGATAAGGAATGAGGAAAGAGGAGTAAGGATGGAGATATAAGGGATAAGGAAAAGGAATGAGGAGTAAGGATGGAGATATAAGGGATAAGGAATGAGGACAGAGGAGTAAGGATGGAGATATAAAGGATAAGGAATGAGGAAAGAGGAGTAAGGATGGAGATATAAAGGATAAGGAATGAGGAAAGAGGAGTAAGGATGGAGATATAAAGGATAAGGAATGAGGAAAGAGGAGTAAGGATGGAGATATAAAGGATAAGGAATGAGGAAAGAGGAGTAAGGATGGAGATATAAAGGATAAGGAATGAGGAAAGAGGAGTAAGGATGGAGATATAAAGGATAAGGAATGAGGACAGAGGAGTAAGGATAGAGATATAAAGGATAAGGAATGAGGAAAGAGGAGTAAGGATGGAGATATAAGGGATAAGGAATGAGGAAAGAGGAGTAAGGATGGAGATATAAGGGATAAGGGATGAGGAAAGAGGAGTAAGGATGGAGATATAAGGGATAAGGAATGAGGACAGAGGAGTAAGGATGGAGATATAAAGGATAAGGAATGAGGACAGAGGAGTAAGGATGGAGATATAAAGGATAAGGAATGAGGAAAGAGGAGTAAGGATGGAGATATAAGGGATAAGGAAAAGGAATGAGGAGGGAGAAAGTATAAAGAATAAAAAGAACGAAGTAAGGGATGAAAAATGAGCGATACGGAATACTGGACAAAGAATAAACAATAAGGAATAAGAGAATGAGGAGTAAGGAAAGAGGGATACTGAATAAGGAAAAAGGGAAGAGGAATAATGGAAAGAAGCACTGGATAAGGAATTACGGAGAAGAAGAGTGAAATAGGGTTGAGGAAAGATAAATAAGGAATTAGGAATGAGGAAAGATGAACAAGTTAGTGAGAGATAAGAAGTATGGAATAAGGGTGGAGGAAGGAAGGATAAAGAATAAGGAAAAAAGAAACTGAGCAAGGGAGAAGGAATGAGCAATAAGGAATACTGGACAAGGAATAAGAGAGGAAAAAGGAAGAAGTGAGGAATATAGAGTGATGAATAAACAGCACTGGATAAGGAATTAGGGAGAGGGAGTATTAATTAATGCATGAGTAAAGTTGAACAAGGATTTAGGAATGAGGAAAGATGGATCAGGAATTAGGGAAGAGGGATAAGAGGAAAAAGGAAATGATGGATGTGGAAAGTGGGATAAAGGATAAGGAATAACAAGTAAGGAGTAAGGGATTAGGAATGAGCAATATGGAATATGGGACAAACAAATCAACAGAAAGGAAAAGCAGACTAGGAATGAGGAGTGAGGAAAAAGGAATATAAGATGAGGGATAGGGAATCAGAAATAAGGAGTCAGTAACAAGGAATATGGGATTTGGAAAAAGGGTTAATGGAAAAGAAGTAAGGGATACAGCGTCAGGAATAAGAAGGATTTGGATAAAGAATAGTATGTAATAGGGAATGAGGAAAGATGAACAAGGAGTGAGTGAAGAGGAACAAGGGATAAGAAATAAGAAGAATTAGAAGGTATACAGTGACCAAAAAGAAATGAAGAAGAAAGAAAACAAGAAAAAAGGAGTTACGGATAAGGACGGGGGGTATGGAGGAAGAAAAAGAAAAAGGAAAGATGAACAAGGAATCAGAAATGAGCGAGGAAAGTAGGAATAATGAATGGGTAAGGAGGGATAAAAGATAAGGAATATGGAGTGAGGAATGAGGAATAAAGAATGATCAGTAAGGAAGAAATGACTATGAAATTAGGAAAATGGCATGAGGAATGGGAGATAAAAAGTAAGAAATAGGGAATTAGGAAATAGGAATAATGGTTAAGGGATACAGAAAAAGGAAAAGGGATAGGGGATAAGGAAATAAGGGGTATGGCATTGAGAAGTAAGGGATAATCAGTAGGAAATAAGGGATAAGGAAACCAGATTAAGGAAAAGGGGAAAAAAGGAATGAGGAAAGGTAAACAGGAAATAAGGGAAGAGGAACAAAAGATAAGGAATAATGAAAGGTGAAGGAGGGAACAGGAGTACAGATTAAAAGGAAGAAGGGATAAGGAATGATGAATAGGGAATAATGAGTAAGGACTAAGGGATAAAATATTAGGAATCACGGGCAAGGGATATGGGGAAATGTCATGAGGAATAATGGATAAGGAGTAGAGAATATATGGAGTAAAGAATGAGGAAAGTTGAGTAAGTATTCAAGAAGACAAAGCTTGGGGTTAAGAACAAAGAGATATAGGAAGTAAGGGATTACGGAATAGGGAATTATGGATAAGGAAATAAGGGATATGGAATGAGGAATGAGGAATAATAAGTAAGTGATTAAATGAACAGTGGACAGAGGGTGGTGTTTACTTGAGCAGGTCCTGGCTGTAGATGTGTGTGTATTCGGTGAGACAGTCATCCGTGTGCACGTCTTCCGGAGCCTCCGCCATTCTCTCAATCCACTAAAAACTACAGAATAAAGAACATCAACATCAATAGAAATCAATCAAAAATAAATTCAGTGCATTTTTTAAACATTAGTAATTGATTAACAGAACAGAAAGGCTGTGTGAGGAAGGTAGCGGTGTGTCGTTACGCTGAAAGTTTAGTTCCGAATCACACCGTAACTTTACCTGATCCTTAATAAATACTCCACGAGAAATAAGCAACAGCGCGTGCACCTAAAAACAAGTTATATTATCAAACCCCTGCTCATTTTTGCTCAAATATAACACAATCGAGGTGACACCGGACCTTGGACCGACCTGCGGGTGGACGTTTTTGTCATCGAGGTGCATGATGGGATATGTAGTCTCTATGTTGCTTTTGAGGACTCCATGTTTAGCTAACAGCTACTGTCACTAACCCGAATTTGTACTGCGCATGCGCGGAACACCACGTTACATTATATTATTAGTTGTATTATAACAACGGTATTATAAGTACCTGCCGTATAAATAAATTAAGGTCTGATAAATCATTAACTTCAACTCAAAGCCTTAACTTCAAAAAGCATTAACCTGAAAATAAAGCCTAAATCTATAATAAAACCCTTTTAACTCCACTGTTCAACTATAAACTATAGGCACATTGTGCTATCAAGCATTATTTTAACCTAAAAATAAGACATTTACCTCAAAAATAAAGCAATCCACAGAATGCCATGTAACTCTCTTACTTAAGGGAAATCCATAAAATACATATACACTACATTGCCAAAAGTTTTGGGACACTCCTCCAAATCATTGGATTCAGGTGTTGGACTCGGCCCCTTAGTCCCAGTGAAAGGATTCTTCAGCAAAATGACAATTTCATGCTCTTTGTGGGAACAGTTTGGGGATGACCCCTTCCTGTTCCAAAATGACTGCACACCAGTGCACAAAGCAAGGTCCATAAAGACATGGATGAGTGAGTTTGGTGTGGAGGAACTTGACTGGCCTGCACAGAGTCCTGACCTCAACCTGATAGAACACCTTTGGGATGAATTAGAGCGGAGACTGTGAGCCAGACCTTCTCATCCAACATCAGTGTGTGACCTCACAAATGCGCTTTTAGAGGAACGGTCAAAAATTCCCATAAACACACTCCTAGACCTTGTGGAAAGCCTTCCCAGAAGAGTTGAAGCTGTTATAGCTGCAAAGGGTGGGAGACAACTCCATATTACTCTAATTCATCCCAAAGGTGTTCTATCGGGTTGATGTCAGGACTCAGGCCAGTCAAGTTCCTCCACACCATACTAAAAGATGGTCCACCATGTCTTTATGGACCTTGCTTTGTGTGCAGTCATGTTGGAACTGCATATTTGAACTGAAATTGTCCAAAATGTCTTGGTATGAAGCTGAAGCATTAAGAGTTCCTTTCACTGGAACTAAGGGGCCAAGCCCAACCCCTGAAAAACAACACCTGAATTAAATGATTTGGAGGGGTGTCACAAAACGTTTGGCAATATAGTGTATAACATGTCATAATTAATCATTATACTGTGCATCAAAGACGGAAAGATAACGCATGGGTTATTTTTATATATTTACACATTAAACAAACATTTATGGATCCCTGTGTGTGAATCCCAGGCTCTCTAAAATCACCATGTTTAGTGAGAGGACTGGGATTGTGCGTCACTGTGCACCGTATCAAAGTCTTTATACCAAAAGCATAAAGCATTCATTTTTGTGCTTTCTTGCACTGGTGTAGTAATGTCCAAATATCTGTAAATATTATAAACATGCATTACTTTACCCCAAGCATATGATCACAGAAAATTCATTAATCCAAATTAAAACTCTATTATAATTAAATGTTAATAATAATATAGTAATTTGATAGCTACAATTATGTATTAACATTCTATAAATTAACTTTATATACATTATAAATGGCAACTGGGGGAAAAATCCATATACATTTTTTTTATTTGTTAGGCTTGCTGGTAGTTTAGAAAGTGGGAGGAACAGCATACTCTCTCTCATGTCAATCACAGCAGGATTAGCCAATCACGTGCCTCCATGAGCTCACGTATGCGAAAGGGTTGACTTTCTTCTGAGTGTGTCATGTTGCTTTTATGGAACAGTTTACAAATGAACAGAAAAGCGCAAAGCAAAGAATCTGTGGGCTTTGTTTTAAATATACAGTTTTAATCCCAAAAAGTAGTTCCAGCTCATTTGGTTTGTAAAAAGACTGTTACACGTCTTTGTGCTGAAGAAGTCACCATAAACTGACAATTCAAGTAATCCAAGCCACTTGTAGCCGCAATATTCAGATCCGTAATGCGTACTTGGATCTGTTAAATCACTTCACCTCACAGCCTCTTACACGCTCGTCACAGCAGCGGCAGGCTCTGAGGGGCGTGTCCGAATCTGTTCAGTGGGAACCTGCGTTACGGTCTCTGGAGAAGAGGTTGGTACAGAAACAGTGGTTTCTAAACCCACCAAAGATGCGCTGATATCCCAGAGTTTGGCTGCCACTTCCTGGTCCAGAGCCTGAGGGGCGGGTTCTTTTTCCGTCATAACGTCAAAATAACAACCGCTCACGCCCGCCAGCTCCTCGGCAACGGCCAGGTAGACGCTGGGCTGGGCGCCGAGTTCGGGTGACTTTATGAGCAGGTAGAAGACTGGACCTGGTGTAAAAAGCAGGCGAAATAAGCAAATGGAAATTATGGGCCCGTGCTGGTGATTAAAAACGAACAAGCGTAATCCTTATACAATCTTTTTCAGAGTATTTCCAACTAGGGCTGTTCTTACAAGACAAACGCAATAAGGTGTTGATTACGGCTGTAACTTGCTCTAAACGTGTTATGGTTTCCATAGTAACAATTCATTCACATTGACATTTACGAAGAACCACTGGATAAATATATGTTTTGTTCTTTAATGAAAAAGGAGGAATCATTGGTAGGATGAAGCTTTCTTTGAAGGAAAGACTTCTCATGGGTAATGAAGAAGCAGTTGAAAAAATCGGTGAGAGGCTCTAGAGCGGCTCACCATCACTGAGATCTTACATTCCCAGATGATAAATATTTCTATCAATAAGTAGCAAGACATCTTAAAAAATAGCAAGTGACTTACTGAGTATAGTGCTGGAGAACTGGGATTGGTGCATGCCAGTGTGTCTGCCCAGCTCTGTGGCAACGACTCCAGGGTGCAGGGCATTTACTGTGACCCCAGTACCTAGAACACACACACACACACACACGTCATCATTTCTACTAAATCAGAGCTTCCTAAATTTTGCTCTTTCCATTTGAAACAATTACACACTCATCATCACTGTCTCACACACACACACACACACACACACTGACCCTCGAGCCTGCGCGCGAGCTCTCGCGTAAACAGGACGATGGCGAGTTTGCTCTGACAATACGCCTTCTTTGTGTTGAACTTCTTCCTGTCCCAGTTCAGATCCTCGAAGTCAATCTCACCGATGATGTGCGCCAAAGACGATAGGTTGATGACTCTGCTGGGGGCGGAGTCTCTCAGCTTATCCAGCAGCAGATTGGTCAGGAGGAAATGGCCTGGAACAAGACATATGAGACATTCACACAGTTTAATAAATAAATAAATACAATACAATAGACAAACTGTCCTGCTCTTCATTTGTGACATAATGCACATGTTCCACACTGTGAAAAACCAAACCTTCAACCTACTAACACCGCTCTTACATCATCTTATCTCTTTAACTTAAAGAAAGAAAAAATCAGCAGGTGTTTGCTTCAAGAGCTTTGTGTCAGACTTCAGTGTCTTGCAGTCGTTTCAAACACAGCCCTGAACCTTGGACTCCTTTTAATGCTACACTCTTTCTTACCCAGGTAGTTGACTCCAAACTGCATGTCAAATCCATCTTCAGTCTTCCCTGGAGGACACCTCATCACTGCAGCATTATTGATCAGAACGTCCACTCTTTCCTCACCTGAAAAACACACGTACAGAGACGCATTAAAGTATCCATATATATATATATATATCTCATTAGAATTACTACCATAATAACGAATAAGAGTTCAAGAATGATTATCTATTGATCATGTTTACAGTTATTACAGCCTTATAGATCACTGGGAGCAGATCACAGTGAGGGAATGAATAAAAGTGTGTGTATGTTTGAGTATGTGTGTGTGTGTGTGTGTGTGTGTGTCCAACCTTGGATGATCTTCTCAGCAAAGCTCCGTATGGATTTAAGTGAAGCCAAGTCGACGTGTCTGGCGTAAACATGAGGGTTCAGGGTGGAACCTCTGATCTCAAGAGCTGCTTCCTCACACTTCTTCATGTCCCGACATCCCATAATGATCCTTCCTCCTGCATAGGAACACCAGAGAAGACTTGTGTTTTAATGCACTTTCATTCATTTTCCCCTGACATTTTTTTTCACACTTTTTCCACTTTTTTCTCTCAACAACCAATCACAGATCACCGCAGTTTATTCCAACGACTAATCACAAATCACCACTGTTTGTTCCAATAACCAATAACAGATCAACGCACTTTATTCCAATAAAAACAGAAATCTTTCATTACAGATCCAATTTATCTGCATCTATATTTTCAAAGTGGCTCTTAAATGGTTGCCAGACATCATAAAATTCCTGAGTGGATCCCTTTATGGAATAACAAATCTTTTTTTTAGATGAGTAAAATACAAGACCTCTTTGATCCAGTGAGCACCCAGTGGTGGCAACGGCTCCTTCCACTTAAACAAGATCATTCTCCTAGCAAGAAGGGAGCTAAAGGCTATCATATTGGCCTGGGCGTCACTCAGGCGAGCACCACTTGAGTCAACACCGAAAAGTGCAATGAATGGGGACGGATTTAATGGTATTTGGCATATTTTTTGAAAAAGTATCAAAAATAAAACTCCAAAAATGATATAACTTTGGGCATGTCCAGAGCATATGCAATATCGTAGCTGCTTCCTGCTTACATCGGTCACATGTGGGATCAAAGTCCTCTCTGATCTTAGCTAGTTTTACCTTAGACCAGTGAAGCCGGTGGACAATTTTAAATTGAACTACTGTGTGTTTAAGGCAGACTGATGATGAGTAAACTCTATGTATTATCTTTTGCCAGAGTTTATCTGAAATTTGTTCTTGTTCCCATTTACCTTTAAGTGCATCTAATGTGGCTGAACTACTTGTGTTTAATAACTTATATACAACACTAATCATCTGTTTAGCATCTGGTTTACATCTATACACAAAATCTAAGAGGGATGGAGGAGGAGACAAAGGAAAAGAGTCAGAGTTACGGGAAATAAAGTTCCTCAGCTGTAGATACCTATAAAAATGTGTCCTGGGAATGTTAAACTTTTGTACAAGTTGTTCGAATGAGCCAAAGATATTCTCAATACAAAGATCATATAATGACACAACACCATATTTTAACCATACCCTGAAAACATTATCTGTATAGGACGGAGCAAACATACAGTGCCTGATCATCATTGTTTGTCCTAACAATCAATCACAGATCACAACTGTTTCTCTCAACAACCAATCACAGATCATCACTGTTTCTCTCAACAACCAATCACTGATCATCATTGTTTATCCTAACAATCAATCATAAATCACGCCTCTTCCTCTCAACAACCAATCACTCATCGCTGTTTGTGCTAACAACAATCACAGATTACCACTGTTTATTCCAATAACCAATCACTGATTTCTTATTCATCTTATCAGAAGCAAATGACTCCTGATGTGTATTGCAGCTCCACTAGGACTGGACTCGAAGTGACCCGTACCTCTCCTGGCCAGCTCTCGGGCCGTCTCTTTTCCGATCCCGGTGTTGGCCCCGGTTATAATCACCGTCTTTCCATGGATCTTGGCTTTACTTGGGCAGGAGCCTCCAGTCAGATGGTTCCTGCAGGGGGAGAGACAATGAGAAATAAACTTTAGTTACTGATGTATAAAGCAAATTAATCTGAGCTGTACAGAATATTTTAAAATATTTCCAGCTTTATTTAAATCTGAGCCCCAGAGTTACCCGAGAGCCAATGGATAATTACTAAATGCCTCTCTACCCCATCTACAAGATCAATTCACTGGATCAGTCTTCCCCTATACACTATACACTATAAGTCTAATAGAATTGAGACTCAGCCAGCGTTAACTAACCAGCCGGCTAATTTCACTTACTTTAGCAACACAGCACAGCCAAAAACAGTCCCGAAAACAGACGCAGGAAGGATATATCTACTCATTGTATTCGGTTACGGATTAACTAAATACACACAAAAAAAAGTATTAACGCATATTAGCTAAACACATTAGCAAGGTGAATTATCACGCCACATTGGACCTTCAAGTGTTCGTTATTTTTTTCCTACCCGTATTAGAGAGTGCCCCGCCTCCACGTGTCTGATTGGCTAAAAATATACCAATTCTTGCGTAGACGTTGGATAACTAACCAATCAGAGAGTGGATTTTCCGAATACGGGTAGGACAAAAACAAACCGCAACAATATACTAAAATATACCGACACCTATTGGTGGAAATATAAAACACTAATATGTGTAAAATTAAATCAAATGAAAACAAAATAATGACAAAATGCACGGTGTATAGACATTCATGGGTTGAATTTTAGTCATATTTTTTCAAGAGCGGTTTTGGTTACACAGGCTGGACCAATCAGAACCAAGAGTTCAAAAGCACTGTGGTATAAAATGATTTATTACATAATGAAAGTTCTTTTAAATGGTTACCTGAGACAAAACATTCACAATTACTGCATGTGATAATGAAGTAAAGTGAGAATAATTACCCAGTTACGTTGAAAAACTGGACAATAGAAATGCAAATATCTTTATTTAAAAAACGCATTTTTCTGTCATCATATTTACAGGCTTAAACACACAGAGGAGTCTTCAGTCCACTGATTCAGTTCATCGCATGGACATATATCAGACATGTCGGTGTGGAGAAAACAGACAGTGAGAGATAAAGGGTGATGAGAGGTGATGAGAGAAGAGAGTTTTTGTCCTTTTTTCCTGCATCCTCAAGAAAGAATCTGAATGACCTCTCTTGCTCGTTGTGTCTTCCTCTGTGCTTCCATAGCCCCTCCCTCTTCTCCTTCTGGACCCACCCCAAATCTGACCAAAGCCTCTGCTTTCTGCACAGTGGTCTCCCGAGCCACGCCTCGCAGTCCTTCCAGATATGATAAGAGAAGTGAGAAATGAGCATCCGGCACCTGAGACATATGAAGAAAAAACAAGGAGAAAATGAGACAGTGAAGGAGGCGTGGCCTATGAGTGTTAGTTTCAGGAAAGAGGTGTGGCCTCTTTGTGTTAATCTCAGTAAAAGACATGTGTGTGTCAGTTCCAGTCAAGGAGGTGTGGTTACTCTATGTCAGTATCAGGTGAAAGAGGTGTGGCCTCTATCTATCGGTAACAGTGAAAGACATGTAGCTTCTGTATGTCAGTTTCAGTGAAGGAGGCGTGGCCTCTGCCTGTCAGTCACAGTAAGTGAGGTGTGGTTTCTGTATGTCAGGATCAGATGAAGAAGGCATGGCCTATACCTGTCAGTCACAGTGAAAGAGGCTACCTGTTGGTCATCAGCGACTGACAGGCGTGGCATGTGAGCATCTGGAACTTTGTCAGACGTTTTTCAGAGTCGTGGCCTTTTTGTGTCAGTTACACTGAAGAAGGCGTGGCCTCTGTGGGTCCATCACAGTGTAGGAGGTGTGGCTTTTTTATTACAATATTATATAAAGGAGGCGTGACTTATAACCTGGTCTGTAAAGTGTGCTGTCTATAACCTATAGTCCTAGGTGATAGAGGCGTGCCCATAATTCTCAGTTTTAATATTAAGGGTGTTTTCACACTAAGCGTTGCCAGCACTGACGCCAGGATTGTTTTCTTCACAGCAGAGTTTACCATAGCCATACATGTTGAAAAATAAATCTATATCATTATACTATTAATACTAACTAGCTAGCCTGTACTAGGAAAAGGTAGTTGTTATAGTTATAGTGTGTGTGTCGTATAAAGACCAGAAGGAGCTCTGGTTTTCTGTAGCGTTGCGTAAAAGCAGCCTGAGGAGCGTTTGTGAAGCGTCGTACCTTCTCACTGTCGTACATGTGCTGCAGGAGCCACACCTGCCTCGTCTTCTGGAACTTCCACTCGTCCCGCTTCTCGGACCAGCTACCCACACACACACACACACACATTATATCAGATGAGAAATTCTAGCACCGGTCTTAGCATACTGCGTGTGTGTGTTTCTCACCAGGTCAGATACTCCAGAGCCTGCGTCTGCGCAATGCTGCTTTTGATCTCCTCCTTCTCAGACTTTCCTAGCTCCTTCTGCTTCTTCTTCTCCTCCTTCTTCCTAATCTTCTTTAGCTTCCTCTCCAGCACTCGTCGTTCCTCTGGGCTCAGCTCCTCCTCATCCTCCTCCATGCCTTCCTCTTCTTCCACTTCGTCCTTTTCTGGTATTACAGGTTGCTTAAAATAAAGAGAGGAGAGATTTGTTGATATAGAACTGAACTGCAGGGAGTTGTCCCACTAATAGATAATAACAGATTTCAGTGATTACATGTTATAGTGTTACTATACCTTGTTTTTGTGCGCTTTTCCCTTTTTGCCATTATGCTGTTCCTTCGTACAGCTCTCCGTAAGATCAGCAGATTCTGTAGTGTCCACAGGGACATCTTTCTCCTTTTTCACCTTCTTCTTTTTCTTGACCCCACTCACAGCTTCACAAGCCTCAGATTTCTGCACATGAGAAACATTCACATCATCAGTTTATACAAATGTGTTAGTTAAGGACAACAAAATGCACCCATGTGGGCCCAGCTGAAATCTCTGAAACTGAACCTGTGTGCAGCATGGAAGCTCAAAAAATAAGAGATGAAATTCATCCACAAAAAAAAACACGCACTCGAATCATCCAGGTACATAGGAGCTATGATATAAAACTGTTACAGAGCTTTGTTTTTACTCTTCTAAACATGTGTAATGTTATATCTAAATATGTAATGATTTATAATCCCACCATCCAGGTTTTCTTCCTCATGATTTGTCAGGAAGTTTTTCCTTGCCCCAATTCTTTATGGCTTGCTTCTACATCTAGGATTTATTAAAGCTACTTTGTTTACTGTAAATATCTAGTGTTAAAGTAGAAGCTCTAATACACACCTCAGGTGTCATCTCTGTCTTCTTCCTCTTCATTTTCTTTCTTTCTTTGAGATCCACAGCTGGCTGCAGCAGTCTGGTCTGGTTTTCTCCAGGTCTTTTCTTCTTAATAATAAGTCTGGTTGAACAGACACAATACACAACCGACACACACAGTCATTTCTGTTTCTGATGTTTATCCTGATCCTTAATGAGGTGATGTTCATAATATTTACATTAATTTCAGGCTGTGTGTGTGTGTGTGTTTTGAATTCTCACAAAATGACTTCATTCATTCAATGCTTCAATCCTCTCTCTCTCTCTCTCCTTCTCAACTTGTTCATTTCTTTCTCTCTCTCTCTCTCTCTCTCTCTCTCTCTCTCTATCTCTCTCAATTTGTTCATCTCTCTCTCTCTCTCTCTCTCTCTCTCCTTCTCAACTTGTTCATTTCTTTCTTTCTCTCTCTCTCTCTCTCTCTCTCTCTCTCTCTCCTACTACTACATAATTATACTTGTTGGAAATGAACCAGCAAAGCCTTGATCAAATAGTTTTATCTAAAATGTATATATTAAAACTGACACTAAACTACACGAAAGAAAACATATATATATATATATATATATATTTCCAAAAGTGAATGTTTACAATACCGGTCTCGTGCTCTCTCCGGCAGCAGCATGTACGCCACATTTCCGGACGTTTCTACGGTTACACACAGACTCGGATTCTGATTGGCTGCGTCCACGTTGTCTTTCAGTCTTGTTTTATTTTTATTTAATTTAATATTTATATATAATTGTCGATTCAAACGTTAAAGGACTCATGCTTTTTTATGCTTTTTCTATTTTGGAATTCCTGTAAATAATAATGGGTATATAAACAGGGCGGAACGCGAGCATTTCAGCTCTAGCCGGACGTATTTCGGAGTGGCACACCATGTGTGTAATGACCGGACACTTGTTCAATGTGAGAAGACGGTATCATGTCAGGAGCAGGAAGGTGTGTGTTGAGTAATTTACTTCGCTGCTCATTAAGCCCTGGACAATGCAAACCGGCCATTTTGAGGTGAGAGGTGCTTTAACTATAAATATAATCCCTAATATAGCTTTTAATGTATATAATGTAGATTCAAGTCTGCATCCCAAATGCCTTCCATTTAACATATAGTGGAGAAGGATGGACCCCAGTGTTGCCATATTGGGCGGGTTTCCGCCCAATTGGGCTCCTTTTGGTCACGTCTCATCAGGAAGAAATGTATTGGGATGGTTGAAAAAATCTGGGCTGGTTTTTGATGCTACTGGCGGGTTTTTATTTTTGACTATAAACATATATTTTATTAATTTTCTATTCAAACGAACTTCACAATAAAGTGTAATTTGTCATTTTGACGTTTTAATTAAATGGTTCAGTTTTTAGCCAATAAGGTTGAGCAGAGTCCTGTCCAGTCAGACTTCAGTCTTGATTAGCGGGTTGTTGTAGTCATTGGACTCGTTAAGCCAATATCACAAAGTTATTAACTGTTATACCTGTTTGTTATTGTATTAGTTATAACAGTATGCACTTTGGGATGGTATTTTTGGAAATGGGCGGAGTTTAAGCTGTAGTTGGCCTGGAAATCTTCAGCCCAATCTGGCAACCCCGATGTACCCTATGTAGGTGATGTATCTCTATAGGTAATAGGAAACAGGAAATGTTTAAACATACTCAGCTCTATCATATCAAGTTTAATGCTTTAAAGAGAGTGTGGTTAATAAAACAGTAAATAAATGTTCTTTATTTTTATAACTCGTATACTTGTGCCCATTTTTCCTGCTCTTTAACTTCAAGAACTGACTGTACACTTGGTGCCTAACATGTATAATATGTAAAAATACACATTTTTTCCCCCTTCCATCAGGCCGTGCGCTGCACGATCGTTATCTCTCACTTCGCAGCTCAGCACTAAGCCCCGTCCGTCTCCAGGCTCCAGCGATGGTGAAGAGAGCATCTCCAAGCCCATCAAGTTCTCCACGAGTAAAGCCAGCCACCGGACATGGAAGGTGGAGCGCTCGATGGGCAGCAGGTTCCAGCGGCCGTGGTGGCAGGTTCTTCCCCTCAGTGTCCTCACCATCGGTTTCCTGCTATGGTGCGTCTTCCGCGAGGAATCCAACATCGACCGCACTTTGGAAAAGCAGCTGTTTGAACACTTACCTGGCTTACTGAGCAACATTGAAGAGACAGAGGAAGAGGAGGAGGAGACAAAAGAGAAGGAAGGAACTCAGATAAGAACCTGATGATGGTTCAAAATGAAAATGAATGATTATTATTTGGACTTGTATATGATTGTCATGGCTGCTGCATCTTGGTCATGAGATTGTGGAAATAAACAGGGGTCTGTCCTGATGAGCTCCGTGGTTAAAGAGAAGAGTCAAGCCAAAGGCCACAGACTCAGCTGAGACAGTAATGGAACTTTATGAATAATTCTGTGTAAGCTACAGGTCTTCATCGTTGTTCAGAATGTAGTTTCTGAGACTGTATGAAAAGCTTTTACCTGTAGAAACAGACAAATGTTTGTTAATAAATGATTGGCGATTTCACAGTGACATAATACCAGTGAAACCCTTTAGGACATTGTCTCTTATTGGAAAATAATCAACCTCGGGTGTTACCTTAAGTAACCGTGTACAAGGATTTAAGCGTGATGTCTGGCTGAATTCAAGCCATGTATGTATGCAGCTCTGCTGTACAGTGATGTAAATCTTTTGAACGGTTTTTAAAGTAAAGGCAGAAACTTTCCTAGTCTTCATCTTCAACACTCTGGCGGTCATATTTTTTACCGATCCTAACACTTCCCTGAGAGGAACCTGAAGAGTCACTAAATAATCTTTGAGCTAGTTCACAATAGTATGTTTCACAGTGTATAAAAATACACACCGTTTGGTTGGGTGAAACTGAACCATATTTCCCTAGAGCTAGTTACCAATTTAAGTGAGAATACATCAGATACCACACCATTCAGGTTTCATGAAGATGGCTCTATGTTAACCCTGTCGAATGTTGTCGTTCTTTCGGCTGCTCCCTATTTGGATCTGCCACAGTGGATCATTTGGTCTGCATGTTTCAACTTGGCACAGGTTTTATGCCAGATAACCTTGTAAAATGCTTGCTAGAATCTGATTGCAGCCACTTTTTACACCATCATCAAAAATATACACACATTAACCGCATAGCTTGGGCACATAGCAGCACCTTACCATATCTCAGCTTGATCAGTCTTCTGGCTCCTGAAAAACTTTAGCCCGGTCCCTTCACATGACCACGCCCCACACTTTGCATATGACCTCCAAATCTTGGCCAGTATATGACCTTCCTGTCCCAAAACAATCAGTTTATTTTGAGTAAATCAAGCTCCGCCTACTAAGAATTGATTGACGTGTGTCAGACGTTGTTTACAATTTGCAACAAATATTTGTGATGATTGTTGTTTCGATCTGTGTGACACTAAAATTGTGATGTTTTGTATTTTAAGCAAGTAAGCTAAATAAACAAATAAATAAAAGGGAAATTGGTGGGCGGGGCTTAGATAAAGGCCCTCGTGACTGTATTAGGTTTTATCTAAAAGCTACGTACAAATCTCCAGTAGGTACAAATGAAACAGTAATGCTATTTAAAAGAATACCCTGACGCTTTTACGGAAGATTTATACAACACATTTAACACTGTTTGACTCTGTAGTCTCGGGTTAGATGAGTGATGATTTATAACCGCACTTATGGGTTCACTTTTCAGTCTGGTTCCTCCCTCCAGCCTAGTGATTCAGAGTCGGCTCCCAAATGGCTCTTCATTTAATATCAATCGTAGCCTTCTATTTTAGCCGCAATTTTTTATTCAGTGTTCATAAAAGCCTTATTTTCTTTGTTACAGTTGCAGGTTTGCTGCTTCTTTTTTGCTTTTCGCTCATTTCTTCACTTTTTTCCCCCGACCCGCCCCTCTCTGTGTATCTGGCCTGTTCCACTACACTCGCTGTCCCTTCCTTCTTTCACATAATGGTATGATCCTAGTCTGTCTTCGCATTTGGGCCCACCAAAATAAAATCCCGCCCATGCCTGCATGGATTCTTAGAAGATCTAAGCAGGAACGGCTGAAGATTCGACTCTTTACGGTGGGAGTCGGCTCTTCTCCGACTAAATCTTTTTATATTCGGCTGGTGAATCGAGACGACGGACGATACGCCAGCACAAGTTTACTGCGGGAAAAGTAAATGGAGTGTCCGCCTGTTTTCATGAAATAAGAAACATCCTTGATTAAAAGTTTAATTTAAGATCACTTTACCTGTATGCATAGTCAATTTGCTATAATGCGCTTTCAAGGCGCCATCTACTGGCACGAAAACGCAAATACATGAGTTTTGTTTTTAATGAATAAAATGGTGATTGTTGAAGCCCAACCACGCCTGAGTCACGACGTCACACCCCGAATGACGTAGAATTGAAAGCCAGCAAACAAAACTGAACACAAAGCGACAGTTTGTTAACCAGAGTTTACATTAAGACAATTTCAAATGAATTCCTATAGAGCTAAAACATTTTTAACTCAAGACTCTCTCATCCCAAGTACTTACAAGATTTAACGTCTGCTTGGTAACGTTACCATGTTAGTTTTTTTTTCCTGTGAATATTCAGTATTTCAGAAATTGAGGAGTGTTTATTCTGCTTGATTTCTGAATACATTTCGACCCAAGCAAGATGTCTGTGCTATAGGTAGCTACAAAACCTGAACTACAAAACCACTCGAGGTTTTGAAGAATTAAGAGGAATTGAGCATGTAGCAAAGTAGCACTTGTAGTTCAGATCCCTGAAAACGATTCAGTTACACTTACCGATAATACTGCCCATATCTACAGGTATCAGATTTCAGGGAACCATCTACATTGTTTACTGAAACCTAAATGATCACTGCAATCATACCACGACATTTCCCTGTGACTTAATTTGCACGCACACACAATGAGGTAGTGGAAAGTTTATTTACAACCAGATGGCCACAATGAAGAAGAAAAATAGAGTTATGAGAAAAAAATGGACACATCCTAATAAATTCACCATGTAGCATGCAGACTAGAGCGCACAGGTAGAGGTATACCAAAGTCTAAAATACAAACTTTAAAACCCTGAGAGGAGCTCCCGGAATGTTCTGACACCACCCCCTACTGCCACGCCCAAGAACCACACGATGACCCCCTCCCCTACCATCACTACTCAAAAAAAATAATAGTACAAAATTAAGCTTAAAACTATAACGAGCATGTAGTCAAGCATAAGAACCCACCCTGGACCCTTCCCACCCCTCCCTCTCCAAAAAAAAAAAAAAAAAATTATTAAAAAATACAGATAAAGAGAGCAGGCTGTTTAAGCACGCTCGCCACGGATTCTCCTGGCCAGCTGGATGTCCTTGGGCATGATGGTCACACGTTTGGCGTGGATGGCGCACAAGTTGGTGTCCTCAAAGAGACCCACCAAGTATGCCTCACTTGCCTCCTGTGGAAATGCACACGATAAGCTTATTAGAGCTGTGGAGTCACATGCCATAGGAAGTGCAGTAAAGAGGTACCATACTGAATTAAAGTTTCAAAACTCTGAACCAGAAAAATAGTCAGAACATTCGTGTCAATTTTCTCAGAAGTGTAACTGCAAAGCAAGACATCACTGGACTGAAAAGCTAATGATGGGGTCACCATATGTACAACGGAACAAGGATATGAACACTCACTAAAACATGAAATTAAAATCAACTGGGATCAGCAGCTCAAGATAATGAAAAGGGGCTCACATGCACCATTAGACACTTTTACCCAATTCTAATAATTAAACTCCAAGTATATAGGCAGCTAATTCAATATTTCAGGATGAGTACCCAAAAATTAAGTTTAAGCATACCAATAACTTTCAGAATAGCAGAATACTTTAACTTGACACCAAATATTAGTGCAACTAAATTCTCACAACTAGCCAAACAGTTCAGCAGATTATAAACAAGATAGAGATAAATACAGAATGCTGTCAACTTTGCACATCAACATTCCTTGAAATTATGAGATCTGCTTCTCCATAAACTCGCACCAAATCCGATGCTTTTTAAATACTTTACATGTTGAATTCCATTCCATGTGGTTGTAAACACTATAAAGAGTCTAGTTCAAAGTTGAACAGCTACAAGTCTGTCTACAGACTGTGATTCACTTCTGGCCAACTCTACATATGCATCCCATAGCATTAAACCCAAAAACTATGTTGAAAATCCATATTTCAGGTCAAGCTGACCTGCAGGGCTCCAATAGCGGCACTCTGGAAGCGGAGATCGGTCTTGAAGTCCTGGGCGATTTCTCTCACCAGGCGCTGGAAGGGCAGCTTGCGGATCAGCAACTCGGTGGACTTTTGGTACCGACGGATCTCTCGAAGAGCCACAGTACCAGGGCTAGAGGACACAGAGATGGGGATCAGAAGTACACGATGGCAAGCGTGCAAACATGATAAGTCACAATTTTGCTTTAAACAAATAACTGATCCAACTAGAAGAAATTGTAAATCGTAAATTGTAAAATCTATCCATCCATCATTAATGTTTACCGGTATCGGTGAGGTTTCTTCACTCCGCCGGTAGAGGGCGCGCTTTTGCGGGCGGCTTTGGTGGCCAGCTGCTTCCTCGGGGCTTTGCCTCCGGTGGATTTACGTGCGGTCTGCTTGGTACGTGCCATTGCACTTGTAGAGTATTCTTCTCAGCTGTATAAGCACAAAGTGTTTTATTATACACCACTGAAGACAACTTGTAAGAAATTATCCAACACTGACATTAATCGTGATCTAGTTAAAAATGAAACAAGACATGAAACGATAAACGAAATAATCTCGTATATAATAAAACTATACAATGGACATTTTCCCCCTCTTCATTATAATAAAATTATCCCGCGTTATTTCCCTTGCATCCGGACTCAACAAACCCCTCCCCCTCTGTCCAAACAGTGGCAAGATCCACACTATCGTACACAAGCCAGAAATAACAGACAGCCGAACCAGCCAATCCGCGCGCAGGATTCAGAACCTGCCAGCCAATCAGAGTTCAGAAGGTGGGGCGCTCCGAAATACTACTAGAGGGAGAAGGGGGAGGAAATAGCGCGCGCGGTGTTAACGGATCGAAAAATTTTTTGCCCGCGGTCAACATCTGTTTAAACACACACTGAGGACAGGTCAAAATAATCCATCACGAAACAACAGTACTCATAACGAAGAAACGTGTTCAGGAAAAAAATAATAATAAAAGGTTTTTCCGCGAAAGAGGAAACAAAATTAAAATAACGCCGCGGCCACCATTACGCGACATTCAACACACACGTTTGTAACCAACATGGCGTCTTCTCATAACAATTACAGTCACTCTCCTTTGTTCGGCTCAAAAAGCGAAAAAGCCCGCCAACCAAGGAAATCACGCTCACAGACTGGACTAGTAGAAATCAACCATGTGACTAATGGTTCAAAAAGCCAAATAAGTCACCTGGAAAAAGCGTAGAGGCGAAAAATATAAAACTCTTATCAACAAAAAATCGGCTTGTTGCTAGCGACGGCTCGGGCAGCCCAAAAAAACCTGCTGTGAACCCACGCCGCTTTTAAGCCACTACAAACCCCTCTGTGGGGACAAAACCACTTTCAACAAATACCTCAAGTATTCCAACACCATCCGAGTGCCCCCCCGGTTCGGTTATTTATATCACAGAAAGCTCAAAAGTATAACTTACATGTCCTGTTCCAATCTCTCCGTCAACCCAAAACACGAAACGTCGCTCAGAAAAGCCGTTGCCTCCCCTTTATTTATATATTCGAATGACGTAATTACGGACTTGCGCCGCCCTCGAGGTCACTGATTGGTCGGAGTTGAATGATTGACGCGCGGAATGCCGCATTTATAAGTTGGTTGAATCGAAGCGATTCTGAGTCTGATCGTAAACCGAATTTAACTGGAAAAATAAAAATCTAATTCGTGGTCAGATTTGTGAGGTTTGTTTTCCTTTACGTCACCCAGCCCAGTGAGTCAGCCGGTGGATCACAGACCCGTCAGCCGAGCGTCTTACATCACATTTCCGTCTTCAGTAATTTCTTGTCACTCGTCCTTACTCCCCTAAAAAAATCTGATTCGAACTGGATCCATTTTCGAATCTAAACGATACTGAAAGCACCCGTTTTTATTTTTTTGTCCCTTTGTCTAGACTTTATTTATTTATTTATTTTTAAATCGTGGATTTCCGCGATAAAACGGAACTATTAAAGTACACACGGTGTTCCGAACGGACAGTCAATATTGGTGCACCAAATTTTACCATGAGCTAGGTCTTGGATAGTGATTTTTTCCCTACTTATTTTGATTTACTTTACCATTTAATGTACTCCAGGTACGCTTGGTTACTTTGTGTATATTGTCTATTTGTCATGTATTTAACTGTACGTGAAACGTGTTTTGATTAAAAGTGCATGCCGAGGAAAAGAAACACAAGAAGACGCGAGTCCACCAGAGGCCGAATCCTAAACGGCTGCGCACTTCCTGCGTAAGTGCACTACATGAACTCAACGGCTTTAACGTTCAATAATAGTGTACTAGATGTGGAAAAGGGAGTCGTTTGGGATACAGCCAGAGTTTCTGCGCTAGCTCGTTAGTTAGAATAAGTTCACTACAGGGCGATTATTTTGCTGGGTTTTTTTTTTCGCTTTCAAATGATGGAATATTGTGCTGAAAGAAGGGCAGGATGTATCTGAAAAGTAAATCCCACTAACTAAAAGAAGTAGGGCGGCTGGGGAGAGGTAAATGAAATGAAAGCAAAATTATTTTGAAAACAGAGATGCATTTTCAGGATAGTTAGAAAGTTCAGTCTCACTCACTCAGGTAAGAGACAGACAGTTCAGATGAGAGGCAGACAGGTTAAAGAGCATACAGCTCAGATACTTTCATTAAGGTAAGAGACAGACAGTTCTCTGAGAGAAAGCCAAGAACACTAATGGTCCTCTATATGTTTATATATCCTGTGTGTGTGTTTGTGACAGAGATGCAGCACTGCAGCACTTCGGCTCCATTTCACTGGCAGCACAGCGACAACTCCTTCGCTTTCAACTTTTCCCCAGCGATCACTCCATCCTTGCCCCAAAGCATCATGGATCCAAACAAGTCGTGTCCAAGACACGCGGCGGACTCAGATGCCAGTTCAGGTTTCGCTTTCAACTTCCAGATCCCTGCAGGAGCGGAGCAGAAGAGTGACCCAGAAGCTCACACAGGGAAAACGGTGATGAGTGAAGCGGCTCAAGGCTTGGAGTCGACTGTGGATTCAAAACCTAAATCCAAAAAGAAGAAGAAGAAGAAGTCTGGAGCGGGTGGACGAGAGGAAGCTGTGAATAAAACGAGAGAGGAAGCGCCCAAGCAGGGGAGCACGGAACTGGTCAGTGAGAACTCACTCTCTCTGTCTCTCTAAATAAAAGTATTTAAACATTTTTGGACCATTTTGCACTTTCTTTGCCTAAACACTATATAAGGTGTCTCTGTGTGTGTGTGTGTGTGTGTCAGACTCCAGAGCAGCAGCTGAGTCGAGAACTGGACTGGTGTATTGAGCAGCTGGAGTTGGGACTGAGGACTCAAAAATCCTCCACTAAACAAAGCAAGTTTCTCGCATACAAACACACAGCTCACAGAGTTACATAAACACTCATTCCAATCCTTAATTTGCTGCTAAACAGTTTACACAACTTTGTGTGTGCAATAGGAGAGGAAGCCTCTCTTGCTCTAAAGACTCTGCGCAGCTCCAAAGCACCGATAGTGAAGAAGAGGCAGGTAATGAGAGCCGTGTCTGGAGATTACCGCAAAAAGATGGAGGAGGACAGAGAAAGACAGTACAAACTGATCCGCTCAGGTGAGACACAGCTAGAGACAGACAGTTGAGTCCAGAACATGAGACAGACAGTTTTGGTGAGAGACAGACGGTCCTGAGTTAGACACAAAAACAGTTTGTGTGAGACAGTTCAGATCTATTCTCCCAGGTGTAACCGTGTATAATCGAATATAGCTCTCGAATGTGTTTCCATAGCGATGTCCACAGCCAAGGTGACGTGTGTGTCAGAGCCTCGTTGTAGAGGAGTGTATCACCGGCACGCTGAGACTCTCAAACTTCCAGCACGCAGCACAGACCCGAGTGAGGCTTCACTACCTGCTGAGCAGACAGACGGAGCTGGGTTTGTGTTCAGACCTTCAGGAGAGGAGTTTCGCTTCAACTTCAAACTTTGAAAATCTTCACTGGGGGAAAAACACAAACTCTGTGTGACTTAAAAAAGTGTTTCTTTTTTTTTTAATATAAAATGAGGTGTATGTCATTCTGACGTTGTTCAATAAACATTCAAAATCCTGTCACTGTTTTATTGTTAGCGGTGAGCTGAGAAACAGCAACACGAGCCAACTAATTTCACACCACAGCACTTGAATGTGTTATTCCTTATATTTGAGGATATTTCTGGTAAACTCCATTGTAAGTACACTAACAATAACACTGTCTCCCAGTGACGTCAGCGCGACATGGAGCCGCTAACTTCTAACGAGAAAAAACAAATACAGCAACAACCAAAAAATATATTATAAAATTATATATATATATAAAAACCTATATGGAGACAAAATTTGAACCATTGTTTTATACAGTTTTTCTGTGAGAACTGTAATGATGTACAGTCCTCTAAAACCTGTCGCGCGCGAGGTTTAGCGTTGCCATGACAACGAAGTGTAACGGCGCTGTAAACGTAACCATTCGTTGTTTTTTTTTTTATTAAAGTAGCCTCTTAAATTCGTTTTAAACAATGAAATCATTTTCAACTTAACAAAAAAAGTCTTTGATATAAACAATTTGTATAAAAAAACACACGCCCCCTCTTAATAATTCAAGAAACGACAGTATTCATTTTTCTGACTGGGTCACGTACGTCACGACTGCGGCATACATCCGGCGCTCATAGGATTTGTAGTCTTTTCTCCCGCGTGCGGACGCTAACACACGCGAGGAAGTAGCGCTAAAAAAACTACAATTCCCATCATGCTTTCACCCGCTGTTTCTAACAGATGTGCAAACCTGAGTGCTTCTCTCCCCGTGTTGTTACGAAGATCATCAGTACCCGGCGGAATTGTTTCTTCAGAGTAGCAAAACCTCGCGCTGACATTTTAGTAAGTACAAGAAACCGTTTTCCTTCTAACTTTGTTATGAAACTATTTCAACATATACGTTCGTGTAAATAAAACCTTTTCCCCCCCTTTCTTGTTCCTGCGTCCGCCCGACAAAACTAAAGACTTGTTTGCTAACTTTGCGTTTCCAAAGACTTTTAATAAAAACATGTACAATTTTTGAAACCGACAAACTCATAAAAGTAAAACTGATATTTTTTAATAATATCGAGGACACGCCAGGAATTTCCAAATGTCTAGCGTTAAATGTCCTTCAAAACAGTCATTCCAAAACACCGAAGCCGTATCCCTAATGAACGCGTGCTTCCTACATAAGTGCACTAGGTAGGGTGCGAGCCAATAGTCTTTTACAGCTGATGAAGTGCACTATGTGTGATATGCGGAGCTTTTTGGGATTCGAACAAAAGTCTCGCGCATAACGGAATCCTAGTGATTCGATTTACTTTAGTTTATTCACGTGAGCAGAGTCTTTAACGAACATTGTCAAAATTTTAAATATTAACCGACTTATACAGGAATAAACCGGTTTTCAGGAAAGCTTTGTCATTAAAAAATACCAGTTATATAAATTATTTTTCTAATATTCTAAGAAAAATAAATGAATTGAAGCATCTGATATGAGATGAAAATTTTGTACACAATTTTTTTTTTTTGCAAATTGTCTCACTGTTCGTTTGTTAGCAGTCCTGAATATCATGGTACACTACATTGTCAAAAGTTTTGGGACGTCTGCCTTTACATGCACATGAATGTAATATGGAGTTGTCTCCCACCCTTTACAGCTATAACAGCTTCAACTCTTCTGGGAAGGATTTCCACAAGGTTTAGGAGTGTGTTTATGGGAATTTTTGAACATTCCTCTAGAAGCGCATTTGTGAGGTCACACACTGATGTTGGACGAGAAGGCCTGTCTCACAATCTCCGTTCTAATTCATCCCAAAGGTGTTCTATCAGGTTGAGGTCAGGACTCTGAAGTTCCTCCACACCAAACTCACTCATCCATGTCTTTATGGACCTTGCTTTGTGCACTGGTGTGCAGTCATGTTGGAACAGGGAGGGGTCATCCCCAAACTGTTCCCACAAAGTTGGGAGCATGAAATTGTCCGAAATGTCTTGGTATGAAGCTGAAGAGTTCCTTTCACAGGAACTAAGGGGCTGAGTCCAACCCCTGAAAAACAACCACACACCAAACTTTACAGTTGGCACAATGCAGTCTGGTAAGTACCGTTCTCCTGGCAACCTCCAAACCCAGACTTGTCCATTGGATTGCCAGACAGAGAACGAGAGATCGGTCACTCAAGAGAACACGTCTCCACTGCTCTAGAGTCCAGTGGCGGCATTCGTTACACCACTGCATCCGACACTTTGCATTTCTCTAGGTGATGTAAGGCTTGGATGCAGATGCTCACCATGAAAACCCATTCCATGAAGCTCTCTACGCTCTGTTCTTGAGCTGATCTGAAGGGCCACATGAAGTGTGGAGTTCTGTAGCTATTGACCCTGCAGAGACTTGTCTGCGCACTGTGCACCTCGCTCTGTGATTTTATGTGGCCTAGTACTTCGTGGCTGAGTTTCTGTTGTTCCTAGTTGCTTCCACTTTGTTATAACACCACTAACTGATGACCGTGGAATATTTAGTAGTAAGGAAATTTTACTTTTCAACTTATCACATTGGTGACAATCTATCATGGTACCACACTTAAATTCACTGAGCTCCTGAGAGTGACCCATTCTTTCACAAATGTTTGCAGAAGCAGTCTGCATGCCTAGGTACTGGATTTTATACACCTGTGGCTAAGGAAGTGATTTGGAGGGGTGTTCCAAAACTTTTGCCAATATAGTGTCTGTAAGGCGAGTCTGACCAGAAAGGTCTGGATGTTGCAGTCAGATACAAAATGGATGAGAACCACTAGAGTAAGGAAGTTGAAACGAAATGGGTGATGGTAATTGGTAAAGGCAGTTCAGTCAGAATTTTGAAAAAGTCATTAGGAACACCATAAGAACTGTGGAAGTCCAGGCTTTGTTGGAGCTACTCAAGAAATCTGGATGTCTTAGCTGTTTTTTAAGGTAATTTAACAGGGACTCTAGTCTGAGAGTGTACAATGATTTTTTTTTTCATCCATCTGTTATTTTGTTGATCCTAACAAACCTCCAAAATCTCTGCTGCTTTAGAACATACCCAGTCTGATGTTGCAACAACCAAGCTTCATTACTGGCCAGTTGATTAGCAAGGCCTGTCTACTTCCAGATGTTTTCAATTCCTGCTTTTATCACACCATAGACTTTTGTTTCTCTGTTTCTGCCAGTTCTCTACATACATTTTGTTAATCTGCAAGCTTACTGAAGGATGTCAGAACTCAGTGATGAAGCGAGCGAGTCGGAGCAGCTGGGCTCAAGTCTGTCTGTGTGGCTGGCCGACAGTGGGAGTGGCCAGGAAGAGCTCAATGTGCCACTGGACCTCCATACGGCCTGCTCCATTGGCCAGTATGACGTGGTAGCTGAGTGCATTCGCAGGTAAGGCTGCATTTGCTAGGGGTACAAGCACCAAAGACATTGTTTGTGCAAGGATTTTTCTTTTTTTTTTGACATGAAATGATTCATCCAGACCAAATGGTAAGATGTGGAGACATCAGACTTCAACTTAGACTCAGTAGGTAATATAAAATATGTTCTCTGTGTTTCTCTCCAGCGGCAACGTAGACGTGGATGGAAGGAACCTTGGTGGTTGGACACCTCTCATGTATGCGGCATATATCGGTCACGACAACATCGTTAACCTGCTCCTGGAATCTGGGGTTAGCGTCAATGCTAGCACTGCTAAAGGCCTAACCCCATTAATGCTAGCTGCTAGCTGTGGAAATGAAAGCATTGCTTACTTCCTCCTTCAGGTAAAAGCCTAGCCTAATTGACTGCTTAGTTGATTACACAGTAGATCTTAATTCAAGCCCCAAATTTTTTAGTTCAAGCTTCTGGTCATAACTGTCCCTCTCTTTAAAGCAAGGGGCAGAGTTAGAGTGTAAGGACAGACGCAGCTGGACAGCTCTTCTGCACAGCACAAGCACTGGACATCAACAGATGGTCAAATTTCTCCTGGACAACAACGCAAATGCCAACATCAAGTAAGACACGCCAACATGGACACCGAAAACGTGAAGTTTAGCATCAGTATTGACCTTTCACTTTTGTCTGTTCTGTTAGAGAGCCTTTGCTTGGGTTCACCCCACTAATGGAGGCTGCAGCATCAGGCCACGAGATCATTGTCCAGTACCTTCTTGACCATGTGAGTGTGTGTATGTGAGTGTACCTGCATGTTCATAGCCAAGATTCAGATGTTCTGGTCATGTGTAGCAGTTTTGCGATTTCTTATGCGTGCGTGTGTGTGTGTGTGTTCTCTGCAGGGTGCACGAGCCGAGGAGAAGAACTTTAAAGGTGAGACGGCGAGAGTATTAGCCATGATGTACGGACACACAAAGATCGCGAGCCTCATCGACATGCACTGCCTGAGAGCAAAAACAGGTCGGACATACACACATCTACAAATACACGCTACACAAATATTCAATTAGTTCATTTAAAAGCACTTAACATTTAAGTGGTCTGGGGTCTAACCTTCAACACTGGAGATGTAAACTTCAATCCAGTTACTGTATTCTTTTTAATTGGTGCTGTGCAGATCACGGTTCAGATCCTAAATACTAGTATAACATAATAAGCTAAATAGCGGACGTTTCAGTGAAATAAATATCTCGCCGTTTGCAGGTGTGTATGAGGAGTTGAGCTCGTCAGAGGAAGAGGCAGCTCCAAGAACCAGGCCAAGCCGCAGCAGAGCCAGAGGCCCGAGCATACACGACGGCCCACAGGCCATAGCTCGCTTTAGAGTCACCCCCAAACATGGTACACACACACACACACACACCAGAGCTGGCCTTTCACCCTTTTTCATCAAACACTTTCTACGTTATATTATTGAGGACCCATGTAACTTCACTAATGATAATTTTATAAGGAATGTCCAGTTCTTTCTTTCTCTCTCTAAATATGTGTATTCTTTTGGCTTGTCTTGGTTTTGACAGAGCCAACACCGGCTCCACCCGGCTACGTGACATTCGGTGACGTGGGTGAACAGAACGAGGGCATTTGCAACCGTGATGTCACTTCCCCCATTAACGAACTGGATGGCCAGAGCAACAGCAGTCGAGGTAGGTCTCTAGATTGGTTAGTCCTTTTACAGTAATGAATGCTTATCAGTGTGGATTATTGATATACTGTACTCTAGATGTTCCATTGCATTTACACTACTGCAAAGTAAAACAGTGTTCAGACTCAGTGCAGTGGATTGTAGATGTAAGTGTGGTGATTAGTCATATAAAGTGGAGAAAAGGACTCAGAAACACAGTAACAGTATATTTCATGTGTGTATCTGTGTGTAGATGAGCTGTTCTTCGATAATGACATGCCCACAATACGGAGCAGCAGCAGCAGCAGTGAGGGTCTGCCCCGCCTCCTCGGCCTCAGCAGGGAAGCGTCGCTAGAGAGCAATGAGGTAACCATGGCAGCAGCTCCCCAAACCCCACCTACATCTGTATCACACCTTACATCTGCAGCATGTAAAAGGCAGATATAACATTAAATCCAGACATTCTTTTTCTCCAAGGACTCAGACCAGGCAAAGAGGAGCTGTCCCAGACGCCCCAACAAGCCTCATCACTCCAAGGGCAAAAGTCGTCATAGTAACAGTGACTCTGCAGGAAATTATGGGAACCCAGCTCCATCTGGACCTCCTCCTACTTACACTGGTCCCAAGGTAGATATAATTCTGTGTGTTTTTGTAAAGTATTAAACACTGTAAAACTTTAGATTAAGCATACATTTGTGTGTGTGTGCTGGTGTCAGGACCTGGCGGAGTTCCTGGAGCAGATAGGCTTTAGCAAGTACCTCCCTTTGCTAGAGGAGCAGGATATTGACCTGAGAATCTTCCTCACGCTGACCGAGAACGATCTCAAAGAAGTGGGCATCACGTGAGTAACCACTCTGGCCAAAGACACAAACACGCACACACACTTACTTATACACCTAATACCTTCTATCTGTTTTGTTATCCAGATTGTTTGGCCCCAAGAGGAAGATGACATCAGCAATAGCCCGCTGGCATAGTAACGCCCGACCACCAAGTGATGCATTAGAGCAGGCATACGCTGACAAACTTGAAGCTGAGATGCAGGAGATGGCTATTCAGCTCCATAAGGTAGTGCTATAATGGGCATATTCAGTGACATACCACAATAGTCACTGTTTAGATCCATACAGCAACATTAAAGCAATATAAGAACTTCAAACAGTTCCCATGTAATGTAGAGGTATAACTGTTATATAAAGCCCCTCAAAACATTTCATTTACTGCTGTTTACATCCATATAGTAGCAAGGTACCAGTGTAATTGTTCCATGAGATAATAATATAACTGTTGTTCAGTAAAATAGCATTATAACTGCTATATTTCTCTGTGCCTGCTTAGATAACAGGAATATAGAAATAAAAATACTTCAATCAGGCTCAATAAAACTATTGTTTAGCTCTTTATAGCAGTTACTGCTTATACCATAATCTCTGTATTCATCTGTCTGATATAGCACTATAACTGCTATATTTAAAGCCATACGAATGACAAGTAGCAATATAACTATTTAACTTAATAAATTAGGGCTCTTTCTATTTTCGGTTCCATAACCTGGTGGCATACCTGCTATGCTCCACTCTGAGACAGAGCACCTGCTTTATAAGCCTCCTAAGCATAGCTATAACTGCTATAATTAGTTAGGATTATTACTACTATAGTCATCTCCAGAAGACAGCAGGATAAATGCTGTATCCCAGGTCCATTGCACTATAACCGCTATGATCAGATTCATGTGATAACTGTTATACGCAGCTATATGCATGCTGTAACAGCTCCATAAGGAAATGGATTCATAAGGCAGTGCAAATTCGTTTACAGTTAAGTGTTATTACTCTTCTATTTAGGTAACGTGAATAAATATATGTTGCCGTTTGTGTGTGGGTGTGTGTGTGTGTATATCCAGCGCTGTGTCGAGGTAGAGTCTCTACAGGGCCAAGTCTCTCAGGAGAAGGAGCTCCGCACAGTGATGGAGGGCTGCCTGATGGAGGAGAAGATGGCATGGAGGGGTGTGCAGGCAGAGCTACGTGAGAGCATCAAGCAAATCCAGGCTCTGAACAGCACAATGCACACACTGCGAAACACACACACGCAACTCACACAGGCTCTGGAGAAAGGTCTGTGTACTACATCATTCTCATTCACACACTCAGTAGATATAGCATTAATCCATTCTAGCATCAATCATATATATATCCATTAATAAACCCCCTTCTTGAGCCAAAACATAATTAAAAGAGCAAAAGAAGCTGTAAACTGGTAATAAAACTTCTACTAGAGTAGCATCATGTCTGCTTTTTTTGCTTTCACTTTATCTGCATGGTCCAGATTATTACACATGCTTTAATGCTGGATGTTGCACCAATATGTAGCTTCTGCAAGATCTTCTAAATTCCACTGCCTTGATGTTTCTCTCCTTCTCGTTCTCTCCCCCGCTATAGATGGCAGTTCTGTGTACTCTGAGATGCTCTCTAAGATGGAGTCATGTGAGGAGAAGCTAGGTATGAATAAATATTTTTCTCTAACGTATGAGGCATAGATGAACTTTGTCTTTAAAAGCATAAGGAAATAGTGTAATATACTTTACATACTGTATATTTCTGTTCCTCCAACATATTTGTGTGTGTATGTATTTAGCTGACAGCATGAAATCACTCTGCCAGAGTCTACAGCATCTCTGTGCTCCAGAGAAAAGCTCCAACAGCTGGCAAGGAGAATCCTAGCACCTGCATGTGAGTCTTCAAACACACACACACACACACACTTGCAATTATTGAAAATTGATAAATAAATGCTGAATTCCAAAAGTTTACACCCAGAAGATAAAAGGTGTGTGTATGTACATATCACAGTTTTTTTCCATTTTTTTTCCCCTCAACAGCAACTGCAGAGTTTGACTGACGGAGGGTGAACACACCACCCTGAACACATGAACACGCCGAACTGCCTGAGCTGGCCAAAGAGGGAGAAAAAGACAGAGAGAGATGGACAGAGATGGAAAGAGAGAAAGTTTTTTTTTTGGAAAATGAGCAGTCAGAGAAAGAACAAGGGATAATGCTGAATAAAGGTACGAAAGGCAATCGACAAGCAGGGGAGCAGCCGAAGCTCCGCCCACACCTGTGCTCCAGTCAGACCCGACTGTGCATCATGGGAATAAAGCCGAAGACAATCTATTTCTAACTGTGGGGAGGATGAACCCCGCACATGATAGAAGTGCGGACTCAATTGCACAACTCTATGCAATGCTGGACTACAAATCGAACCTCTGAGAATATGTAACGAGCAGGCCACGGCCGTGATATTTCCTATTTACTTGACATATATATATATATATATATATATATATATATATATATATATATATATATATATATATTTTAAGTACACACCCATGAGTGCCAAAAGTTTTGGGACGTCTGCCTTTACATGCACATGAATGTAATATGGAGTTGTTCCGCCCTTTGCAGCTATAACAGCTTCAACTCTTCTGGAAAGGCTTTCCACAAGGTTTATGGGAATTTTTGACCGTTCCTCTAGAAGCACATTTGTGAGGTCAGACACTGATGTTGGACGAGAAGGCCTGACTCACAATCTCCGCGGTCATCCCCAAACTGTTCCCACAAAGTTGTGAGCATGAAATTGTCCAAAATGTCTTGGTATGAAGCTGAAGAGTTCCTTTCGCTGGAACTAAGGGGCCGAGTCCAACCCCTGAATTTAATGATTTGATTAAGGGTGTCCCAAAACTTTTGGCAATATAGTGTATGCCATAAACTGTAAAATTAAAATGATAGTATCAAACTATTTGTGATTTTGATGTATTTTTGTTTCATGTTGCAGTATCAGAGGTGCCGGTGACATTGCTAATAAATGATAAAACATTAATTTAGCTCAGATTTCCCAGCCAGTTGAGTGTTAGATGTAACGTGATGTAACAATTCATTTTTGAATATAATACAGTAAGAATTTTGATGTTCAAGTGCCCAGTTAAGGCCATAGTATATCCTACTGTGGAAACCTGGCTATCACATCCATATATGTCTTTAACAGTATGCTCTGAGACATACAGAATGGAAATGTTAACCATGTTCCTCACTACAGATGCAAAACTGCTGGCTCACAAGGCCAGGGTTTGCAAACCGATGGCTAGATGTTCACCTGATAAAAGTAAAAGTAGCTGAAAATATGTCCTGCGTCCATTCCCCTTTCTGTGAATTGAATGAAAAAGCCTGATTTGGAATCAAAACGCATCACAAAAACAATAAACTCTGGCATCTCTGTAGTGCTGAAGAATTTCTTCTAGTATCTGTGTAGTACTGATGAAGCCAGAAACATACTCCAACACTGAGCTCTGCAAGATCTTCAAGATTTCCAACATCGAAACTGTTTCAATGGAATTTGTAATTCTAGACAAGTGGGATTTGGTACATAAAGAGTCTTTTCTTTGACTCAGCTGTTTAAAATGATCTACCAGAACCTAATTTGTTCAGGACCTGAGAGACAGACCTTCTCCCTTTCCCCACATTCGCTTGCAGAAGCTACAGCACACCCTGCTGAGCCTTTTCTCCACCATAAAGCAGCACAGTTTTGGCAACAGAAAACCTGAAGCTACACTTTTCTAATCACTTTACATCAAAAGCACAAAAACTGGTCCTCGGGGGTGGGGCTAGTGCTAGTGTTCGCTGCTGATTGAGTTTTGTCCATTTCTAAACCAGCACTATGATGAAATCAATCATGTCTGAGATTATATAAAGCGTGCCTTTTGGAGGATTGCTTTGTGTTTATTCATCAAGCTTAGACGGAAATCGTTCTTCATTCAAGAAATGTCGTATTCACAAAGACAGATCGTATTAGCTATTCAATTTGGACCAAAATAAATAAATAAAGTGAGGAAGTTTTAGTATATGCCTTTGTTAGCCAATTCGCTGCAGTAGATGAGCTGCATCAGTGGAAGATTAACAACACGCTGAAATCGAGATGCTCTTTTGCCAATTATTCACCAATTTTGTTGCTTTTTGTGTTTTATGGGCATTACTTAAAATGAAGATGCCACAAAACACGCATGGTTATTTCCATGCTATTGGTAATTAACAGCATATTCACCCGAGTTCGTTTGTCTCATGTCTATTTCATATACTTTCATGAAAGAGTATGCTTCAGGCGTGACATGTTCCAGTGTGGATTCCTCCACTTGGAGAAGAAATGATTACACTATATTGCCAAAAGTTTTGGGATGTCTGCCTTTCCATGCACATGAATGTAATATGGAGTTGACCCGCCCTTTTCAGCTATAACAGCTTCAACTCTTCTGGGAAGGCTTTCCACAAGGTTTAGGAGTGTGTTTATGACCATTCCTCTAGAAGCGTATTTGTGAGGTCAGGCACTGATGTTGGACGAGAAGGCCTGGCTCAGAGTCTCCATTCTAATTCATCACAAAGATGTTCTATGGGGTTGAGGTCAGGAGGTCATCAATGTCTTTATGGACCTTGCTTTGTGCACTGGTGTGCAGTCATGTTGGAACAGGAAGGGGTCATCCCCAAACTGTTCCCACAAAGTTGGGAGCATGAAATTGTCCAAAATGTCTTGGTATAAAGCTGAAGCATTAAGAGTTCCTTTCACTGGAACTAAGGGGCCGAGCCCAACCCCTGAAAAACAACACCTGAATTCAATGGTCTGGAGGGGTGTCCAAAAATTTTTGACAATATAGTTTATATCCCTTTACACACAAGCTAACTGACATCTGTTAGCCATCACACTCAGATCAGAACTGATTCTCTAGGACTTAATGTGATATAATTGTGGTATAATTTAGATTCGTCAGTGTTGTTAAAGTAGCAGTAGAAGCTCTGAAGACAACACCCAAAACTGTGTTCATTTCTGCATAACTTTTATAAATAAGGGCAGTTGTATGTAGAATTCATATCAGTATTGAGAACAAGGTGTGTAGATAAGGAACGCACTTTATTGCTACAGTTTCTGTATTAGCAACAAATGATGGAGATAAAAATATTTACAAACTTTTTTTCCCACAGATTTGTATTTGACAATGCAGCATTTTAAAGGTTAAAGGAAAACAAAAGTGCTTTTATAGAATGAGGGTATCGTACTGATATATACTTCATGGCTGGTTTGTGTGTGTGTGTGTGTGTGTTGTTGAGAGGGTCTTTTTCATTGTCTGTAGCAGCACCTTCATTCAAGCACACACTGACGTATTTAAATATGTATGTGTGTGTGTGTGTGTCAGGCATATTCACACAGGTGTCCACACCCAGCAGGGCAGTGGTTAGAGCTCTTAAGCCACTCCATCACATGCTCCAAATGGCCACCGTGGCTGCAACCCTGACACCACACGAACAGGCCCTTCACAACGTGGTGACACACTGCACACACACTCGCGCACTGGTGGCACCTACAGCACAAAAACAAACACACAAGAGAAGAGAAATACGACTTGTCAGTTGTCAGAGACATGGGCAGTAAAGCAGGTGGTCCTGTCCTGGGGGGGGGGCTTTGATCCTGTCAGTCACGGTATAGGAGGAGTAGCTTCCAAATATTTCAAATCACATGTTGTATTCTGCTTGTTGTGTATCTGAGTGTGGGTTCGAGATGCTTCTATACTTACTATGGCTCGCTGCTACATGATTGACTGACTGCATGAGGTGCGAGCATACCTGTCACAGATCCAGCCCTTGTTACTCATGGGTCGCTTGCAGTTGCTGCAGTTGATGTGCAGCGTGGTGGATGCCTGGTTCAGACACGTGATGGCGCTGCACGTGCTCAGTTTGATCACCTCGTTGCTGACGTTCCACAGCTCGAACCTCTGCAGCAGGTCGATGTAGGACATGTACCAGTGTTCCTGTGAGACACACACATACACACTTTGATTACACTTTATTATATATATATATATATATTTTAATAGAATCTGGGTAAATAAACTAATTTGCTCTATAATCATTAAGCTCTCCTGACCTGCGTGAGCTCATCAATCTCCTTGCGGATCCGTTCGCCGAGCACAATGAGCGCAGAGACGGCCATCTGCACGTCACCCTGCTCGGCGTAGTAGGCCAGCGTGTCCTTGACGATGGCGTTGAAGAAGCCCGGCAGCAGCCGTGGCTGGAAGAGCAACTGTGACACCGAGATCAGGCTGAATGACTCCATGGGCGTCAGACACACGCTCTCGGTCTCACCACCACTCGCCTGTGGGGACTCGGCTTTCTCTGCCGGGAGCTCAGGCGCCGTCGCGTGTTCCACGATCTCATGCCGTAGCGGGAACGCCTCCTGGGGGAGAGAAAACTCCGTCTCCTCTGCTGCAGAAGAAGTAAGGAGACAACCAGTAATCCTTACTAATATAAATGAAGTTTCTAAGACACTAAGAATCTAAATTATTTCTTTATATAAAATGAAACCCTGGTGATTACATCACGTCTATAGTAGGTCTGTCACCATTAATACTAAAGCCAGACAGAACACTGTATATTTTGAGAGTGTCATTGGCTGTGTATCATTTGTCACATGCGCTTATGTTTGCATGTCTGACCTGCCTGATTGTCGTGGTCTATGCTGTACAGGTCATCATCATCCAGCTCGGCCTCTCCAAACAGATACTCAGCCTGACCGTCACTGCCCTCTGTCTCTTCATTCTCTAGAAATAAAAAAGTGAATATGATATACACGGATCAGACATAACATTCTGAGCAGTGACAGGTGAGACTGATGATCTCCTCATCATGGCACCTGTTAGTGGGTGGGATATATCAGGCAGCAAGTGATCATTTTGTCCTCAAAGTTGATGTTAGAAGCAGGAAAAATGGACAAGTGTAAGGATTTGAGCTTTGAGTTTGACGAAGGGCCAAATTGTGATGGCTAGACCACTGGATTAGAGCATCTCCAAAACTGCAGCTCTTGTGGGGTGTTCCCGGTCTGCAGTGGTCAGTATCTATCAACAGTGGTCCAAGGAAGGAACAGTGGTGAACCAGAGACAGGGTCATGGACAGTCAAGGCTCATTGATGCACGTGGGGAGAGAAGGCTGGACCGTGTGATCCGATCCAACAGACGAGCTACTGTTGCTGAAATTGCTGAAGAAGTTAATGCTGGTTCTGATAGAAAGGGGTCAGAACACACAGTGCAGGACGGGTCAGGGCTGTTTTGGCAGCAAATGGGAGACCAACACAATATTAGGCAGATGGTCATAATGTTATGCCTGATCAGTGTACTGGTTCTTTTTACCAAATATCATGCTTTCAGGAAGCTTTGGGAATGGTGCTTCTCATAGACAAGGATAACATTTATTGTCCAACAATATTCATTATTCCTATGATGGTGGTTGCATGCTACAGAAGGTGGAAATGAAGCAAGGGCTAAGTCTCACTATCAGCAGGCAGTCAAATAGAATTACTGGTAAACAAAGTGAAAGTCCAACACCAAGTAGGAATTTTATCATATAATCAATCTTAGATGCCATTAGTGTTTGTTATACTGTATAAGAATGCAAGTTGTTCAGGGTGGATGCTTCTGTTGTGTGAAGATGCTGTTGTGTATCTCACCATCATTGTTGAGGTTTGTCTCCAGGTTGTGCAAGTTGTCCTGTCTATTCTCTTTGTTTCTCTCATTCAGAGCAGCACTCATATCCTTCAAACTGAAACTAGAATAAAACAAAAACTCTATTAGCATCACGCACTGTCCCCAAAATGACAAACAATCCCTGCTGTTATTACAGATAATTTTACATTTACAAAACGTTCATAAAAATCACTAGACATGGATGCTGACCTGACACAGTGCCACGTACCTGTTCATGAGGGGCATGTTGCCCAGTTTACTCATGTTGTGATTGGCTGGTGGTGTTGGGTGACCCGGGTCAGAATACATTATCCGCAGCATGGTCCATGTCGTTGACACCTAGACATGTACACACAAAGTATTAACATACAGAACAGTCCTGCCAGATGACTAATTAGGATGTCAGACACTATGCACAAGTCGACCCACCTGAGGTCTGTTGAGCTCCTTGGCAACCTTGGCGTTGTGGTCACAGAGCTCAGCGAAGGGTCTCCCGCTCAGCTGGTACCTGCGTGCTGTCTCAATGAACCAGTCCATCCTCGTTCCTCCGTCCAGGTCAGACTCAAAGACACTGAGCACACTGGAGACCTGTGCAAAGCGCTCCATTACGTCATGCTTCTTGAAGAAGAAGATAGGGTAGCGGCGGTCTCCTCCCGGGCATGGCTTGCGTCCACCTTCGGCAGCCATTAGGCTCTCTTTGGCAGCGAAGGCTAGATCCCCGAACAGACCGAAGCTGAGGCCCTCAGGGTTGGCGCGCACCTCTGGCCGACTGGCATCATTAAACATGTGCTGGTACAGCGTGCTGTCTTTGGAGCCAGAGAGCAGAACGTCAGGGTCATGCTGGTTGCGCCACACAATGCCTGTGGCAACGTCCTTGTGCTCCTCGAAGGTGGCGAACGGGATGTAGGGCCGGCGTACGTCCCAAACGTAGATGTTGTGGTCCACCATCATGGAGCACGTGGCCAGATGCCAGCGACGCTCTGGCCGCCACTTGACACGCGCCACAGAGGCGATGGTCTGTACGCAGTAGATCTCTTTGGCGCGGTTGGTCGTCATATCCCACACCTTCACCATCTTGTCACGCCCACCTGTGGCTAGCCATCCCCTGGAGAGTGTGAGATATACTTACAATATATTAAGGCTTTAACTACATTATTAATACAATTTGACCAAGAGATTTGAGCAATATCCTTGACCACAATTTGATTACAGTTAAATGTGACAGCGAGTCCAATTTTCCACCTGATCAGAAGCGTAGATGCGTGTCAGATTGCATGATGATTAGCAGTGCCGTTTCCTGGGCAACTTCGACAGCAGGGCATTCATGGCAAGCAGCACAAGTGCTGTTACTATGAGCTACACTGATACCAACTGGCACCTTATGGAGATGATTCCATGCCAAATACAAAGCTGCTTTGATGAAAAACTAAACAGGTGGCCTGTAGCGTTTAAATTACGATCAAAGAATCAGGAGGAGATTTCAGCAAATTTAACACTGACATCATATCAAAAGTTTGCTTTGCAATCATGCTACACTGAACAGCAATCCAATCACAACCTTAGGCTGAACCACGGATTGTTGTTATCAGATTTCTGGTCATCAAACCCACCGGTCCTCAGGGTGCCAGTCACAGCAGAACACGGGGCCGGTGTGGGCCGTGAACATCCTCTCATAGCGGTCAGGTCTGCGGATGTCCCACAGCTGCACGTTCCCATTCTCAAAAGACGCTGCAAACGTGAAAAAGTCCTTCGTGCTGAACTGCACATCTCGAACACTTTCCGACTGACCTAGCCACACACACACACAATTAGTGTTAACATGAGTGCAGTGATCTTTAACAGTAACAGAAATCCGTCATACACTGAAGCCATCATACTCATCACAATTCAACATAGAGAAGCAATCATTCTGATTTGTGTCCATATGAATGTAAACCTTTGTATTTAACTACTTAAGTACTCTTCATCTACTCTTCTGTACTGTTTGTATACCGGAGAAAGTGCTGACGCTCTCCTTCTTGCGCAGATCAAAGTACTTCATGAATCCGTCCTGAGAGCCTGAGAGCAGCATGTGCGCCTCGCTGGGATGGAAGCACACTTTGTTGACGGTGCGCTTGTGCTCGGCGAAAAGGTGCTCCTGCTTGTTACGGCACGGCCGCGACAGGTTCCACGTCACTACTGCGCCGTTGGTGGCCGCTGTAGCCAGGAGGCTATCATCGGCCTGGTGCCACATGACGTCAGCGCAGCTGAAGTTCAGCGACGGCTTGCGGCCCACGCGCAGGTTCAGCCGCTCCACAAAGCCATCCTCTTCAAGCGCAAAGATCTTGAAGATGTTGCGACCGGCCACCACCACCTGTGAAAAGGAGAGGGCAGAAAACACGACTCAGTATTCTAATATACACTGTACAATACTTGCTCTGTTTATTCAGTTCCAGTGAAGGAGGCGTGGCCTCTCTCTGTCAGTCCTATTGTCGGAGGTGTGGCCACTGTGTCTGTCAGTCCCAGAAAAGGAAGTGCAGCCTCTGTGTCTGTCAGTCCCAATAAAGGAGGTGTGGCCTGTGTCTGTCAGTCCCAATAAAGGAAGTGTGGCCTCTGTGTCTGTCAGTCCCATTGTCGGAGGTGTGGCCTCTGTGTCTGTCAGTCCCATTGTCGGAGGTGTGGCCTCTGTGTCTGTCAGTCCCATTGTCGGAGGTGTGGCCTCTGTGTCTGTCAGTCCCATTGTCGGAGGTGTGGCCTCTGTGTCTGTCAGTCCCATTGTCGGAGGTGTGGCCTCTGTGTCTGTCAGTCCCATTGTCGGAGGTGTGGCCTCGGTGTCTGTCAGTCCCATTGTTGGAGGTGTGGCCTATGTGTCTGTCAGTCCCATTGTCAGAGGTGTGGCCTCTGTGTCTGTCAGTCCCATTGTTGGAGGTGTGGCCTCTGTGTCTGTCAGTCCCATTGTTGGAGGTGTGGCCTCTGTGTCTGTCAGTCCCCGTAAAGGTGGTGTGGCCTCTGTGTCTGTCAGTCCCAGTGTTGGAGGCGTGGCTATGATTTAACAAATTAACCAGGTGAAAGAGTGAGTTAGTACCAAAACCAGAATAAAGGTTGAAAAATACCTGCGTGGCATCCCGACACACGCTGATGGCATTGGCCGGAGCATCCAGCAGGCAGAACATGGTTCGGCCACTGACGGTGCCGACGGAGGCCATTTTCTCCATCCCAGCCTGGGAGAGAGAGAGAGAGAGAGAGAGAGAGAGAGAGAGAGAGAGAACAAAGAATGGCTGAAGTGAAACAGAGATCCTGCTATAGGTAAGACCTAATGCTGCAGTTCAATTTCTGACCAGCAGAAGGCACTTTTGCTGGAACTAATCCTTTTATACTTTTATACAATTGCTTATGTAGGTTTAAGACAAAGGTCATAGTCATATACTAAAAAAAGGTGTATTACAGCAGAGAGAGTTACTAAACTATGTTGAATAAAGCCATATGTGAAAAAATCTGTGCACCCCTGTGTGTTGCGGGTGTGCAAACTGTGAATGATCACAGTTCCACACTTACGTTTCAGACTGAAAGCCGCTCCACACTGAGACTCCACCGCTTTACTTCCTGTATTTGCCTTCTTCTTCTTTTCCTTCTTCACCCCAACGAGTCCATAGATCTTGTGTGGTGGAGGCACTGCTCACATCAACAACAGTGATTATTAAAATAACTGTATTCACACTCACTTACCTGATGTAAGACGGATTTCTCTAAAGACTTACGAGTCAGGCAGAATCCAATCCGAAGCGCAGAAGTGACAATCTGATGGTTAGAAGGGCTTCCAGGAGTCCTGAGACTGGTCTGTAGTAGAGTCTGCAGCTCAGTTTACCATTAAGCCACGTGGGACGTCACGTGGCACGCTGCGGCCATCCTCACATCCTCTTACAAAATAACACACCTGCATGTGCTGAGGAGACACAAGACATAAACAATGATAATGGGAAAATAATCATGAAGGCAGAGCTATTGTTAGGACCAGGACATCACGATATGCTTTGTTCCTGCTCACAGAAACCTTCATTATATCAGTCATTCCGGTTTTTAATACACCTCTCTGTGTAAACTGTTTCTAAAGCTAATTTAAATGAGCACATTAACAGAAACCTTGCAGCCGAAAGAATCCATGTTATAGAAGATGAATCACCACAGTTCGACCAATCACAATCGAGAATTCAACACCTTACAACTTATAACTTCATAACGTCTTTAGGTAATAAATTTGATTAGAGGAAACCCTGAATCATCATTTGTAGGAAATTGGTTTTGATGTTTTCTGATATCCAAGACACCACGGCATCTCTTCTGAGTTTAACGTAAGGAGAAATATAGTTTATAGTAAAAAGATATCGCAATTCGATATCGATGTATCGTCATGTCTCTCTCTCGCTCGGTCAGGTATCGCCTCGAAGGAACAATATTATTTATTAGAATTTATTCAAATATGTGGACATTTAATTTCTTAATATTAATACCAACATTTCGACGTGTCATTTCTTGCACGTCGTTTTGAATGCTGATGCTAAAAAAAAAATAAAAAGAAGAAGAAAATAAAAACACTGTTTATTTCTGTTTACACACAAGCCAACATTTAAATTCAAATCACGGCTCTGATTGGTCCATTGATCAAACAAACGCACCAATGAGCAAGCGGCTCTTATTTAAAATGTAACTGTCTATAATCGATTATTTCCCCCCCTATTAGTTATTAGTTAGCTAGCGAGCTAATAGCACAAATATGAAATCATTTAGCATACCGCTAAGCCTAGCTGTGAGAAGACTAATATATAATATATGTATATAGGTCGACGACATTTATATATAATATACGTATATATATAAATATATTTTTGCAAAATAAAAAAATCTGTAAGCGATAAAAATGTAATAATGAGGCATAACTAACCTTTTCAAAACAAATGTGAAGCAGTGTAAAGGAAGAAACGGCTGCTTGGCAAGCACGCGGACACGGAAATTTCAAAATAAAAGACACCGACAGTGGAAGGCTCACTAATAATAATAATAATAATGATAATAATTTTACATGTCGTTTTCGCGCAGTGTTTCAAAAGACATATATATATATATATATATATATATATATAATATATTATATATATATTTATATATATATATATATATATATATATATATAATATATATATATATGTGTGTGTGTGTGTGTGTGTGTGTTTTTCAAGGAAACCAGAAATGTAGCCACGGTGGCGTGCTTCAACTTCCGCCATGCTTATACACTGAATACACTGATCTGAGAGCAGCTTTAAACTTTCACTCTGAAACCTTAAAACCTTTTCTCCAGTTGACCAAAGAGGTGAAGAACATTTATACTTTTCTCACTGCAGCTTTTTTTTTTGCAAAAGAGTTCATTCATTTAGAGTAATCTGTACACATTGGTCTGTTTTAAGTCTGTGTAATGCTTTCTCAAATCCCCCTGTTCCCTACTAATGTAAACAAAAAGTGCAAAGCTTTCAATATAGAGCCGCTGTTGCTGTGGAAACCTGGATAGTGTAGATTTGTATGTAAGAGAAAAATATCGGCGAGAATCAAGGGGAAGGTGTACAAGACAGTGGTGAGACCGGCCATGCTGTATGGTTTAGAGGCAGGGTCACTGAGGAAGAGACAGGAGTCAGAGCTGGAGGTAGCAGAGCTGAAGATGTTGAGGTTCTCTTTGGGAGTGACACGGTTGGACAGGATTAGGAACGAGACAGCTCATGTTGGACGTTTGGGGGGCAAAGTCAGGGAGGCCAGATTAAGATGGTTTGGACATGTCCAGAGGAGGGAGAGTGAGTATACTGGTAGGAGAATGTTGGACATGGAGCTGCCAGGCAGGAGGAAAAGAGGAAGGCCAAAAAAGAGGTATATGGATGTAATAAATGAGGATATGAAGTTAGTGGGTGCAAGTGTTGAGGATGCAGAAGATAGGGACAGGTGGAAGAGGCGATTCGCTGTGGCCACCCCTGAAGGGGAAAAGCCGAAAGAAGAAGAAGCATGTAAGAGCTGCTGCTGTGATCGTCATGACTGTTCCATGTCCCAGGACTCCATTTCGAGTCCCCTCTGCTGGTTTTCTCATCATTAGATTTGATTTCTGTAAAGCTGCTTTATGAAAAGTATTTACTGTAAGTGAATACAGTGGATTGTGAGTACTTTCTTTAGTGTGTCTCAGTGCGTCGACATGTCTGGAGGCGAGTGTCTGTTCCGCTGCGAGGACCCGGCAGTCTGGAGAGGCATTTATGCAAAATACTGGGCTGTTGTGGAGGCAAAGGCTGCTGGGAAGCAGAAGAGTTCAGGGAAACTGCTGGAATTAGAGAAATGGTATAACTCCACTGCATCATCATGTAGCATACATAAATCGTAAAATAATATTTTAATAATTGTATAACGAATACGCTACTGTTTCAGGTATCAGGAGCAGCTCCCAGCAGCCATTTTAGCTCGCACAGAGCGTACTTTGACGCAGCCCGAACTGGTCAAACTCATGGAGTGGAAATTAACCGTGAGTATACGCTAAAAATCAATGCACGATTAATCCATGATGGGTGAAAGTGATGCTCCTGTGTATTTAGAGCATGTGTGGTGAGGTCATAATACGTCTTTCTTTCTTTCTTTCTTTATTTATTCATTTATTTCAGTCCATATTTTCTATCCCTGTTTTTTTTTTTTTTTTAATTTAAAGTGCTTGTGTATAAATTTGTTATGATGTTCTAGAAAAATTTCCCTACATAAATATTGACATGACTCACCTCGTCTCTGACAGAGAGGGAAGTTCCGTCCCCGGCTCAAGCAGCTGATTGGCTCCAACAGTGAAGAAGCGGTGCTTTGCTGCACCAAGAAGGCGTTCGCTCTCCTTCCGGACGTCCAATCAGCAATCACGGAACTGAGCACGCTCAAAGGGCTCGGACCTGCTACAGCGTCAGGTAAGTATACAAGGGTAGCCTATATGATGAAATAATTACAAAAAAAAACCCCTAACAAATCTCTAATTATCTCTTGTTCTCTGTAGCTGTATTAGCAGCAGGAGCTCCCGGAGAAGTCGCCTTCATGGCCGACGAGGTCGTAGAGAGCATTGCCGAGCTGAGACCGGTTCAATACACGGCTAAGCATTTCTCTCTCTTTTTGGAGAAAATACTGCACAAAACACATCAGCTCAACAAAGGTAACAAATATAGACGTTTCATTCTTTGAGACATTAAAGAGACAAATAAGAGACATTTCTGTGCAATGTTTAGGTCTTTGTTTCTGGAAAAATAATGGAATGTGTTCCATCATAACTGCCGGGATCCAGAATGTTGGTCAGTTCTTGGCCCTCCAATGGGACACGCAAATGGAATAAACACTATGCGCCAGTTGTAGACCAAACCAGAGGAAATCAGAGCAGAGTCTTGCAGATTAAGATGCTGTGTGAACAACAGCTTATCTCTTGGGGAATCTGAACTGGTGTTTATTACCTCAAGTGAAGTTTGTAAGCTCGAAGTGCAAAATGATCAGTAGTTTCCCGGTACAGAATTTCTCCAGAAGGAGATACTGTATAGTGCAGCTGTTTGTCAATGCACAAATTCTTGCTTTCTGGTGTTCAAACCTAAGTGGAAGTCATCAAGGGCACATCGAAAGCTCTGACTGGAATCAGACACAATTTTCCAGTTTCGGTTAATTAAACTGATGTCAATTCTTCCTTCTCAGTAGACAGTCAACAGGATTGGACCCCTCATAAGGTGGAGCTGTCCTTATGGGCGTGGGAAATAGCCAATCAGATTCAGCCCTCTCTTCTGGAAGAGTTTTCCCTGAGCGACAGCACCAACAGAGAGACCAAAGAGGAGGAGACTAGAGAGCAACCGTCTAAGAGACGCAAGACGGAATAGCATACAGTTGTGCGTTGCAGAATTGACGTGCAGTGGTTTGAAGCCCAGTGTGTTGAAGGAGACAAGACGATGGACTGTGACATTTCCAAACCCGAATAGTTCAATTCTAAATCTGTTGAAAATCAAAAGGAAGCACTAAATCTAATCAGCGACATTATCAAAATCTAGGACGGTGAAAACATTTCAACAAAACCATGATGAAAAAATGGAAACTTGCTTTGATGCAAGAAATTCATTATGTCAAATGTCCTTGTTTACGCAAATGAGATATGACTTCAGGCTCCTTCTGTCTGTATTAGAAATTGAAAAATTCTAATATATATAGTATATCTTAGTAAATTTGGTGAATCAGGATTAATAACTGTCTTTATTAAATATAGCTGAGTTTGATATGAATTTATACAATTACTGATATTGTCTATAAATAAAATGATAGTTATATGAATAGTATAAATATATGTATCAGCATATTCCATGTTATTGGGTTTGTCAAATAATAACCCAGCATCAAGAGTACACCAAAGTTAACTGTACATTTATACATAGCTTACATTTTCTATATATCATAAGAATACGTTAGAAGGATGGCGTTTAGAAAGAAACAAAAGAGGGCCTAATATAGAAACTTGTGGGACACTTTGTTGCCCTTTCTCTGGCTCAGAATCATCTGACCAAGCTTAGAAAGTATGTGTAGATTCGTTCTTCCACTATATGATCAGGATGTCATGTTTTGTAATAAATGATTATTTTTGACTCGTGATTCTCATCATTGATCTGGTCCCCTCATATTTCATGAGGAGATATACCATAAGATTAAGAGAGAAACAATCTACAGGGATCTGATTACTAGCTAGAAGAGTCGAATTAGTTTACCTTCATATGAAATAGTTAACATTCACTATATCACTCAGTCAACCGCCATGTACTTATAGTACTTAGCTGCTAAACAGTGAGTAGGTACTGATATCTGGCCTCTAAAGTACTAACTAGCTAACCAACCTAGTGATGTAATAATTAACTAGCTTCCTAAGCACCTGGCATAAAAATGAGTTCAGTATTATTATCTAATAAATTGTTAAGTAGAGATGGTCTAGCTGAAATTGTGATATTTTGGTAATTAATAACAAAGTGGACAAGGTAGAACTAGTACTTCCCTTGTCCAAGATTATATTACAATCCTCAGCTTAACTCTCTTGCCAGTGTATACTCACTGTGGTCGGGCTGGTTCTAGCTGGTCTGGCTAGTTGTGCTTGATGGAATTAGGAGGGTTTTGGAGACTTGTAGACTGGTTCTAGCTGGTTCTGGATGTTCAGGGTGTCCTGCTTGGTTAGGATGATTCTGTATAATCAGGCTGGTTCTAGCAGGTCTGGTTAGTTGGGTTTGATGGAATTAGGTGAGATTTTTTAGACTTGTAGATGGGCTGTAGCTGGTTCTGGATGATCAGGCTGTCCTGCATGGTTGGGAAGGTTCTACATCATCAGGCTGTCTCTAGCAGGTCTGGCTATGATGGAATTAGCTGGGTTTTGGAAACTTGTAGACTGGTTCTGGATGACCTACCTGCTCAGCTGGCATGGCTCTAGCTCATTAGGTTGGTTCCAACTGGTCAGATTTGTCTCAGCTGGTCAGTTTGTTTCTACCTTGTCAGGCAGGTTCCAGCTGGTCTGGTTTAATGATTTTAGAGAGGTTTTGGACACATGCAGGCTGGTTCTAGTTGTAATGCCCAGCTGCCAAGGCCAACTGTCAGTCTGGGAGGCAAACTGACCAACAAACTTGACCAGCTAAGACCAGATAATTATGGTAAGGTATACATATTTCGGGAAAATATGAGCAAGATTAATTAGCATCTTTGGTCAAACACTCACCATACAATAGGCCAGTGTGTGTTTTCAGTGTATACCTGTCATTTCCTCAGCACACATATTCAGAGTCACAGCTTGGTTCTTTATTCCTCACAGCTGGAAAATGAAAGCAGGTACAATGAAAAACGGTACAAAGGAAGAAAAAAAAAAATGAACCAAAAAAAAAAAACAGTAATAGAAAATGTCTCGGCTCCAGACATTTAAAAATTACATCATGAAACTCGTAATGAATTTCATATAAACTACATATATATATATATATATATATATATATATATATATATATATATATATATATATATATATATATATATATATATATATATATATATATATACACATACATATATATATATTATATATATATATATATATATATATATATATATATATATATATATATACACATACATACATACATACATACATATTTTATATATATATATATATATATATATATATATATATATATATATATACATATATACACACACACACACACACACACACACACACATCTCTTTTTATCTTTGATCCCACTGGAATAAAATAGACGCTTAGCAATACATTTTTTTGTTCCAAAGCTTCAGTCTGTAAACTGCATTTATTTTATTTATTTATTTTTTTTATTTTTTTTTAAGTTGAAACAAGTTGTCGTTTCTTGGCACCATTTGGAAGTTTGTGTTTGGACTACAAATTGGCATATGGACTACAGGTAAGATGGCAGCACAGAGAGGAGCAGAGTGATGAGCTCATAGCAACATGCATCTTTGTAATCAACAACTACAGCAGCACCAACAGCATCGGGTCAGTCTGGAGGCCTGGTTCTGAGAAACAATGGCAGTTATTGGCTGTGGTTTGATGCAGAAGTAGTTTACGGATTAATTAAAGGCCTGACGTTTTTTTTACGTCCCAGAATTTCACAGGAGATGAAGTGAGACAGTTCCCACAAGCGAAAAAGACTTCTAAGTGCCAGTATACACCCTTGTTGACTTCCACTCGTGACTCGAAAAATACAACCTACAGCACACACTGGCAGGCTACATACCCGATGTGCCAGTGCCATGTAGAACCCTTCGTAGGCCCCAATTTTTTTTCAAGAATGTACATGTTCATGTTTATAACTATAGATATTGGGGCCCATATTTATGCTGAGATATATTTAGGGGAAAACATAGGTAAGAGAGCTTTCTATTAACTAGCTACATTTTAGCTACGAAAAGTCCGCCTACAGCACACACTTGACTTTTGCAGTGGTGCAATACTGTTGATACTGTTTACTTTAAAACATTTTAGTCATATCAGCTTGCAAACAAGCCTATGTGCTAGTAAGCTAGCCTCATTTAGATATGAAAAATAAGTGAAAGTGGCTACATGGTAAAGTACGAACCTGTACGGTCATGTTTGTTTAGAATTCAGCATTCTGTCAGGCTTTCAATCTCACTAGTGAGCCTGTGAGCTATCAGATTATTAGCTAGTTGCCAGTTATGGCATTTTGATTTTTATTGACTCTTCTTTAGGGAAATGCTCTGTTGAACAGTTCTACTTAGAAATTTTGAGGATTTTCCCAATGGGATAAACTGAGAAATCCTTTAGGGTTCTAGGTTTCACCCTTATTTCTAAAAGCATAGACCCTGTTTTTCAAATCTGATATAGTTTATTGCTCCTATTTACATTTAGAAACAGCATTGTCTGACACTTTGTTTTAAGGAAATTAGATTTCAATGCCCTCTGGGTCCTCCTTCTGATGTCTATAGCCAGGTTGCCAGAAATGGCTCATCTAAGAAACTCCAGTTGCACTGACTCAGCTGAAAAACTACTGTGTAATGCCTCTTAAGATAAACACAGGGGTTTGCCTAAGCAAAAATGTACCTGGGAAAGTCAACAAGGGCGCACTACAAATGAGTCTGGAATACAGCACTGATCTTGTCTTTATTTAGCCTCCTGGATCCGGTTTCCGAAATACGTCCCTTTTTAGATGTCTTGAAACCTTTCAATCAAGAAAAAATTTGCAAAGGAATGATGACAAGTAGGCATTAAACCTGTACCTGTACTGGAACACTTCACTGCCTTGAACAGATGCCAAAACAGATATTTACATAACTTTCCTTAAGAAATAAGGAACAGTCTGATGTAACAGTCTGATGTGCTACTCTGTATTCTCGTGAGACCAGTTAACACATTTTTAAATAATATATTGTTTTAATACCTTCTTAAAATGTTTTTATCTTCCTTCTCACCTTTTTACTGTTAATCATCTTCCTACTTCTCCCTTCTCCCTCGTTCCTCATTTTCCAATCTTTCCATTTCATCTTCTTTATGGGCCTTTCGTGCTCTCTGATGAAGATTCATGATCCTTTTACCTCTTTACTCTCCACACAGCACCCTACAATAAATTCACAGTTGCACAGTGTTCCGACTACACACTCTAACTCCGGCAATAAGTAGATCAATGGTTCGGACTGAAGCCTCGGGTTTGGCTTTGATAAACCTGAGATCAATTGCAAAGAATATTGAGCCTGGCATGATGAAATTGAGACCATCTTGGGGTCAGACCTGGCTCTATGACTAAGGAGGAATTCCCACCCGACAACTAAATACTCTTGCTTATAGGTTTAAAAGAAATCATAGTAAGACAAACGTATGTCCAAATATCACACTTTCAGTTACCAAGTTAAAGTGTGCTGTTTTAGGATTTTTTTTAGCATCATGGTGTACTATAATTCCATGGTGTTCCACGGTAGTTCTACCTGGCAACAATAGTCGTCCTATCTGTGGTTCTAACCTGGCAACAAAATGATCCTAAACTGGCAACAACAATGGTCCTAACCTGGCAACAAAATGATCCTAACCTGGCAACAACAGTGATCCTAACCTGGCAACAACAGTGATCCTAACCTGGCAACAACAGTGGTCCTATCTGTGGTCCTACCTGACAACAACAGTGGTGCTAACCTGGCAACAACAGTGGCCCTCTCTGTCGTCCTAACCTGGCAACAACAGTGGTTCTATCTGTGGACCTAACCTGGCAACAACAGT